>NC_056728.1:94691249-94936249 GCF_019279795.1 Protopterus annectens
AATACCACACCATCTTTGCCATGGGAGGCCATCAGTCCTACTGCAAAAGCCAGTGGAATGACCATAGTTTACAGTCACAGTCATGCAGTGACATGCCAAACCCAGTACAGTAGGAAGTTATCCTTGTCATAGTGCACCTTTTACATTGAGATCACCTTACCTCCGCCTTCTAGGCCATGTTTTTCTCATCCAGTATGTGATGACAGACATGTGTCATTGTATTCTTTGGCTTGGACATGATGTTGACTGTGATTGACACCGCCCTCCATCCTATGTGACATTTGTGGAGATATCTGATGTACAGTGTGATCTGACCACACACTGGCCAGCAAAGCCTGTTATTAACACTGCATTCATTGTGTATCTCCTTTGTGACTCTGTGCTTTCACTGTCTGCTCTTGGGGTCCTACAGTTCTGGACTAGACATTGTTTTGCCTGTGTTACACTGCATTCGATAGTTTCATTAGTTTATTTATACCTGTGTAAAGACCATTAGGCCAGTCAGAATGCAAACTCCACAATAAATATGTAGACTAGAGCCCATCCATGTTTCTTACTGTTTTTTAAATACTTGCAAAAAAGAAGATTGATGACTATATAATGGAACTTTATTCCATAATCTTCCCAATGACTGCGTTTAATAACCTGCTCTTACTGATGTCCTTATCTCATTCATTTTGTATTATAACATGCTCTTCTAAGGTTTAATTAAGTACAGCACTCTTCACTGAAAAGCCCTCTATAAACCAAACAAAGCTTTCCCTTCGAGTAACTATAAGTAATTGTAAAGAGACCCAAACTTTCCAATCTTGATTGATAATAACACTTCTCTGCACTCACTAATTCTCCTAGTAAATTTTCGTTGTCTACCTTCTAAAACTTGAAGATCTCCCTTATTATATGAACAAAACAACATAATATGTGCAATAATAGGACAAATGTATGTTATAAGCAATCTGAAAAGACATTCTTTGGTTCCTGTGTCAAAATTCTTAAGAATTAAACTGGTTACTTTTAATGCCTTAGCTTTAATTTTTAAGGTATTAGACCTGAATCTAAAGTTACTACAAATAGTGATTTGCAAGTCTTTATAGTCTGATAAATTTTGTAACCCATTTAATCCTAAATTCACTTTTAATTCAGCCTTAGGTTTCCCAAAGTAAAGAACAGCAAATTTGTCCTGAGTCACTTAACACAAATAATAAATAAAATGGTCACTATTATCAGGTGATGTAACTACACATTCAATTTTAATACCACCAGCATACTTAGCCATTCAAACTTTAGATGTCATGGGAATGAATGAAAAAACATATTAAACATCATTGGATCAAGTACTGAACCCTGACGGACACCTTTACTTACTTCTAGCCATTCTGATATAAAATGTTCAGTTCTTACTCTTTGCAGTCTTCAACTCAACCAGTTTGCTTCCCAACAAATAATATATGGATTAACCCTGTGCTTATACATAGCATCTAGAATAACAGTGTGGGGTATACTATCAAATGCATTTGATAAATCTAAGTGCACCACCACAGAAGACATATCCATACCTAATGCTTTTGTCACTGGATCATAAAATTCTTTAAAGTTAGTAAATTTTGACTGATTGTTCAGGAAACCATGTTGTGCAAGGTCCATTAAACATCTCTGAATATCTTCATTGAGTATCGAAAGTAAACACCTCTCAAAACTTTTCTCTTCCAAAGAAGTTAGACTAATAGGTCTGTAGTTTCTGATATTATCCATTTTGTGAATTGGGATTACATCAAAAAGTTTCCAGTTTATAGGGACCATACCAGAATGCACCAAGTTGATAAAGAGTAGCGTCATAGTGGCAGAGATGTAATTACTACAAGTCCCAAAACACCCTGGAATATTGTCCGGTCTCATACTACTACTCTGTTTGACACATGCCAATGAGGTTCTCACAGTATTCATATCGAAAACCAAGCGCATATAATCATCTTCTGTTATTATACTTTCATCAGTAAAATCTTCGCGTAATGGGGCCTCACCTGCCAGAAAGTACTCATTGAATAACTTTGCCAAGTTTTACACTAGTGAACAAAGCCTCATCATTTATAATAATAGGTCCAAATGTTTTAACTTTTCAACCTAGCAGTCTAACATATGAATATCATTTCTTTGTGGAAGGTGTGCTCAATAAATTTGTTTAAAATTCACATTTAGCTGATCTTAAAGAAGCAATCGACCTTCTATTTACTAAATTATAAACTCTTTTTTTAAGTTATTACGCCTCCAGAGCCTAAATTTTCTCCTCTTTTTCTTTAGAAGTTCAGTGTGAGTTGTATTCTGCCAAGGCAGTGTGAACCTCACTGCACTATTAGTTATAGTTTTCTTACACCTATTCAAGTAAACACCACATATATTTTCAAAGTCCTGCCAGCAATTCAAAAAAATGTCATTCTCTTCTTCTTCTTCTTTCTGCTTTTCCTGGTTGGGGGTCACCACAGCGGATCATCTGTCCGCTCATGATTGGCAGTGGAGTTTTATGGTGTCGAGTTGCCAGCCCAGCACCCAACCTTCCACAGAAGGCACACACTCACACCTAGGGTCAATTTCGAGTGTCCAATCCACCTACTGCATGTCTTTGGGGATGTGGGAGGAAACCGGAGAAGCTGGAGGAAACCCACGTGACCACAGGGAGGACATGCAAACTCCACACAGAAGGCACCCCAGCCGAGAATTGAACCGGAGAACCTCTTGCTGTGAGGTGGCAACGCTAACCGCTGCACCACCATGGCCGCGAACATTGTCATTCTCTACAGAATTTAATTCTATGGAATTAATATGATTACTTATATTCAGATCAAACATCTTAGTCTTATCAAAAACACTCTTTTGCTGTTGCTTACAAATAACCTTAATTGTTACTTTAAATTCAATAGCTACATGATCTAACTTACCAAGCAGATAAAGCTGATTCACCTCAGCTATCCTCTCTGGAATGTTAGTAGGTAAAAGATCTAAAGTGTTATTCAATACTGTAGAATATCAGTCATTTAAGTTAAGTTAAGTCATAAAATTGATCCTCCAACACAGACCTTGTTGTTTTGTTAGCCCAGCTAATCATAGGGAAATTGAACTCACCTAATATTATCAGTTTATCATAGGTTATAAACTTACCTAAGCTTTCAATATACCAATACAGCTCTGCATTGAACAAAGTAGGGTTTAAAGTAGGGCTTTGATAACAAACTAACAAATAAAAAGAAAGACCAGTTCCATTAACTAACACTTCCAGGAATAGCAATTGTAAACCATTCTCTCCTTCCAACTCCCTAACTTTTAACCAGTGAGTGGCAGAAACTGCCTCTCTGCCTCATACACTGTTTGTTCTGAATCAAATGATTGATATCCAGTTAGCTGTATTCCCTTACTAAACCACAGTTCAGTAATTACTATCAAATAGTGGCTATGTTCCCAGCTTATTAAATTTAATTAATTTATCTTTTTGGACAAACTTCTTGCATTAGCATAATATACTCTTAGTGACTTAGACTCTCCTGCCTGGTTGCAAACAGCCTTAATTCTTGAGTGAAATCCAAAAAATGTTTCATGGTGTCAGACAATGTCATACTCAGCAATTTTCCCCCTAAGAAATTCAGATGACACCTATCATACATAAAAAATTGTCATTGTTGCAAAAATCTTCCCAAGTACTAACAAAATCAATATTCTTTTTAGCCATTTATTAAATAACACAGCATTTGTAAATTAGTAATCTGATATAGCCAGTGAGGAGACTTTCAGAAAAATAAACATTGATTTTATTTTTGAGCTTACTTCAAAGATGCTCTTAACCATACTATACATGTACAGTAAATGGGTCTTTGTCAAATCATTCACTCCCTTGTAAACAATGACTGAGTTATAAGTAGGTCTCTTCTTCATCACTGTCATCGAGCCTGTATATATAACCAAAAACAGACAACAACAACAAAAGCAGGAATATATTTTGAATAGTGGTAATAAGAACTCCATCAATAAACAAAATCACTGTAAAAAGTGTCAGAAGAAATGAGCTGCTACAGCACTTTAGAGTAAAAAAAACTTTTATTCCACACTTTCGTCAAATAAAATGACTTCATCAGAAATAAAACTATCTTTTAAAACCTCACTTAAATATGCATTCAAATCCACATCTCTCCAATCAAATTAAAAATTCAATTAACAATTAATTGACAACGTGCTGTATTAACCCTTAAAACTCAAAGACTAAATGGCTAATCTACAATCACTGAGAAAACATTTAATTTTAATACTTTTGTTTAATCCAGGTAGTTTGTCAGCACCTAATCTTATCTGCCATTCAGTTTCTTTTCTTTCAATGAGATTTTTATAATTACCACCACTCAAATCCATGGGAACATGCTCTATGACTGCAAACAAAAACTTTTTAAATTTGTCACAATTAGTTGTTTGTCTAAAAAGAGCATTGTTGTTGTTTTTTACTTTAGCATCATAAACATGTTCCTTTATTCTTGTACCCAGACTTCTAGTGCTCATACCTATATAATAACTTGGGCAGCCTGAACATAATGCAATATAAACAACACCTTTTGTCTGACAAGTAAACCTGTGTGGTATTTTTATAGTAGAAGATATCAGTGATTCATTTGACAGAGGAGAAACTGTTATTGAAGTTCAACATAATAATCCACCATCAGTTACAGACACTAAATCATGTTTTAAAGACACTGCAGGTATTTTGCAATACAGTTAAGATCCATTCACAGTTACATATGAACATCAAGATGAAAATCTGGTAAGATAGAATATTAAGGAACAATTAATTGAACTTGAAAAGGTTTTGTTTGTTTGTTTACATTACTTCCATTTATCTAGTTCATACACCTTTTGGATTCATACTCTGAAAGAGATGTAAACCAAACTAATAAAAAGACTGCCATTTTAAATTAAATGAATTGTTTATAACTGAACAATCAATTTTAGATCTTGTTAAAAATCCCATTTCAAAATCACATGTGAGAGTGAACAAAGGTGCACGGCACCCATTATACTAAGTGAAATAAGAAAAGTATTTGTTCTCCCATGGAATCAATGAAATACAGTATTAGACCTTAAAAAAACATAACATCTGTTCTCAATAGTGGCTTCATGAAATAAACTTCCAAATAAAAATTAGTTCAATTCAATGATCAAGATGTAACCAAAATATGTACCCCATATCCTGATCGCAAGTTAAAAATTAAAAATTAGAAAACACACTCATGTTGCTCTAATGTTCAGTACTTGAGCTTTGGAAATGTGCTCATTTAAATCTGGAGGGTTTGTTGCATTCAACTGGAGTTGCCATAACAATTCAATGTACTCAAGTCTGTTTTCCCATGCTCCACCTCTTAAATCTGGGGTAACAACTTCTAAAATCCCAAACTCAGACTTTATAAATCCATTACAGACCACTGAGTGTTTATACAAGGCATTGTGAACATTACTCTTAACAATATCATAGCAGGGTTCGTAAATTGTTTTTGGCAAGTCCTCTCAGTTTTTCCAACATAAAAGCTGCAACAGCTGCAGCATTTTTCAAGATATACAAGACGTATGGAGTGGCAATTACCATGCTTTAAATGTATATTTCTGCAAATTTAACCACTGAAACTCATTGTATGCCCTGTAAAAAGGTATGAGCATTGATGACAAGACCCACATTTGTGGGTTCCCCTTTTCTTGCTTGCCGTGTGCTTGTTAGTGAAACTGTTCCTTTCTAATATATGTTTAATTGTCCTAGTAGTCTTAAACACAAAGTGAGGGTGATCTCCAACTTTATTGTGAATGGGCTTACTGGCTGCAAAAATTATCCATTTTTTTCTGATGATTTCTTTTAACAGATGATAGTCCAAGTTATACTGTAATATCATAGCCCTCTCAAAAGTCTGTGGGCTATCATGTTTGTTACTGCAAATGTTCATTTTGTCACCCTTATGTCCAAGTCCCACCGCCAAAAGAAGTGTGACGGTTGTTGGTCTTTTAAGGGTAATCTCCCTTCTTAAATCAGTAGCTAGTTTTTTAGGATTGCCTCTGTGTAAGAATGTATTTTCCAGCTTGTCACATTCTGTAGTAAATATGTTGTCATTAGAAACCATATATGTAAGATGAATAAACTGGCCTTTAACTAGTCCCTTTTTCATGGAAAATGGATGAGCACTCTGGAAGTATAAATAAACGTTGCTAAAAGGTGGTTTCCTGAAAATGTTGCATTAAAGTAATCCATTCTTCTTGTATATACTTATGCCCAAATAAATGATGCGTTCAGGGTGAAAGTGGTGCTGCAAGCAACTGGCTGCCTGAAATTGCCACCATGGAAACAAATGTTCATCTCATGGGTGGTTTGCTGACTGTCACTTTTTAGAAAATTGTATTGTTGTGCAGTCTTTTGGGTTGCTGGTTTTGCTTCTGCACATTTGCCATCCTTTGTTGGTCACCTACATCATTGTTAAAGTTTTATCTTTTTATACCAGTGGTGCTGGCTTTATGTAATTAGCATGCTTACAGAAAAAACTACAGGTCACGTGCATACAATACATTGACAACACAGCAGGTTCGGTGTTATCAGCACAGTGTTCTAGCAAACATTAAAACAATATATTCACAGTTTGTTCTCAGCACAAAGCAAAAATGAAGCATATTTACATTTAGAAAATGTGCTCATAACACAATAAAACGCATTGGTCACTCAGCATTTCCAAACAGGTGAATTAATGTAGAGTGGACAGGTAAAAAATGAGTGTGCATGCTTACAACATGTAATCCATGAGTTGCCAAAGAAAACATTATATTATATTATATTATATCATATTATATTATATTATATTATATTATATTATATTATATTATATTATATTATATTATATCATATTATATTATCTAAGCAGTTCACATGTGAAAGTAAAAGTTACATTTACATATTTTCGGGTATCTTTGGAGTGTGGTTCTTCATGGCCTTCTGAACTGCTTAGATTTTGTTCTGGTTTAAGTGTTGAAGGCTGCTTCCCTAATCTCTTACTGGTTTTTGTTATATTATATTTTATTATATTATATTATATTTTATTATATTATATTATATTATATTATATTATATTATATTATATTATATTATATTATATTATAATCTAAACTACATCCCCAAACAATTTCATATTCTACCCCAACATTCAGATATTTGGCAGAGGAACTATTTTCCATCAAAGATAAAAAAAAGATAAACAGTAAAAATATGATACAGCTTAGCAGACAGCCCATTTCCTCAGTGCAATAATGCCCTTGGGTTGGCATTACAGGGAGTTAACTGGCATTTCAGTGTGGGGAGGTCTACTGTCTATAGCATCAAAATCTTACAATGCCATTTGGGGGTGTGTTATTTCTGTGCTATACCTATCTTGTCAAGCATTACTGTTGGTGTATTTGCCAGACAGAACTAATAATTATAGGTTACTTTCTAAAAACAGATGAATGTTGAATCAGCAGTATCAATCATTACCACTGAAATAAAGCATCTGCATTGTTCTTTCAAATGATCGCTGTTTTTTTTTTCTAAAAGCTTGGTATTCCTTAACTATTTATAACTTCAGGTAGAAGTGTGTTTCAAGATGCTGGTACAAACGTAACAAATTCTCTGTCACTTGCAATTAGGTTAAAAGTCAGCCCTAAAAAGGAGGATGCATTTTGTGTCACATACCTAAGGGCATATGGGTTGCTCAATATATAAATGAGCTATGAATGCTGGGCAGTAGCTTGAAGGTTATGGTGACCAGAATTAGGACTGCCCAATTATAACTGACAGCCAAATAATTTCAGACAATGTTAGACAGTTGTGTACCCTGCCATCTGACAGAGAGATAAACTTACACATTTTTGTAGCCATCTGCAACTGATTTGTGTTGTGAAAACCGAGTAATGCTAGAGTGTGCAAACTTTAATCTTAGTATTAAAACAATTATTCTATTTGCCCTCCTGGTATTATGTGTTAAGAAAACTATAAAGTGTATAGACATATTTCAGTTATTGTGGTACCCTCCCTATGATTAGTTCCATGGTTCCAGTAAAAGAAAGATTTTCATCCACCCACACTGTAAGGTAAATCAGCTGTCCCCAAATACTATCTTGTCATTGGCAGCTAGTTTTCTGTGGTAGCAAATAACATAACAACAGATATGCTGCAATTTATAACCAGTAATTTGTTCAACAACCAAGTCGTACACAACACATTTTTTGCGTAGTAAAAGATAACAACGTCATCTGCTTATAAAGAAACATTAATAGAAGGGAAACAATGGGAGAAGTCTTTTATGAAAAGTGAGAAGATAATTGGTCCCAGTACAGAACCCTGGGGCATCCCTGCTTTAAAGACCCCACTATCTGTGGCATTGTTACCAGAAATAACTCTGTAGGTTTGGTCATGGAGGTAGTATGCAAACCAATTCCTGATACCTAAATCAAAATTAAGATTAGATAAAGTAGTAAAGAGTAATTTATGATGTGTAGTTTCAACATGTATTTTAGGTCGATATAAGGCCTCCTATTATGTGCTCTTTCTTGATGCCCAGTGGATGAAACTGCTTACCTTATATATGGTTATGAAAGTATTAAACCCCATCCTTTTACATTGTTATGAAAGTACTAAAACCTGTCCTTATACATGATTATGAGAGCGGTAAAACCCATCCTTATACATGATTATGAGAGCGCTAAAACCCGTCCTTTTACATAGTTATGAGAGTACTAAAACCCATATGGAACTCATGATAATAGTTAATAATAGTGTTGTATGTGGAAATGTGGTCAAAAATGTATTGATATATTATTCTTCCATTATTTTGAATTAGTAGGCAGATATTGATTATATCCGCAGCACAACAATATCTGGAACACACAGCTGAAAACGCCAATAAATAAACTGCATGCAACAGCATAAAACACTTAGATGTTTTAACAGATGGAATAAGCGCTTTCACAGTAAAATTCCAAAACTGCTTCATCAGATTTTTTTTTTTTTTTTTTTGGGAGAGGTGCTATAACTTCATGTTTATTGTGAGATGGAAGCAAAAATAAAGGCAGATAGTTGCCTAGTTTGACTTCAGTCAGATGAATTGCTTTATCTTCCCATGTGTACCCAGAACATATTAAAGTTTAATGGCTTGGGATTATTATCTTAACATTGCAAGATTATGTTGGCAACAAACTTACTACCCTGGGACTTTGCCAGTTATGTTCTCTATTTTACACTGTATATGTACTTGGTTCCTTCCTACATCATCATTGGGCTTCCAGGTTTCCAGGATTAGGTTTCCAGGTTGTAATGTTATTTTGTTTTCCAGGATTACTGATGCTTCTTTTGGGATTGCTTTCATCAATGGTGCCATTGCTTAGTTTTCAGCAATTTTCAGCTTTTAGGAATGCTGCATCACTTATGGAACTGCTATGAGCTATAGCATTCTGGAATGGTGGTGCTGAGCTTTGTGGTCTCTGTCCAGTTCCAGCTTATAGACATGCTGGCATTTTTTTTGTTTAGATGTTACAATATCTGGGACTGTTGTTTCAGTATTCTGGAAAAAATATTTTACCATCTTTTTGTTTGCTTGCAATAATATACTTAGCAGTCTGTGTGTGCTCCCACTGAACTTTACCAACTATGCCCACTGTTTTTTTTTTTTTTTTAATAAACTGCTCCAGAAATTCCACTTAGTGGCCCTGACTAATAAGAAGCAAAATGTTCCATAAATATGATAAAACTGAATTATAATAAGATGGCACAACATCAAGTTGAAGTTATTAGCAGCTGAAGTTATTCCAGAGTTCATGATTTGTTTAACAGGGACTTCACCTTCTTAATGGGTTTCTAGTTATTTTTATAATAATTATCTAACATATGCTCAGTATGCACTTAAGTGAGTCAACAGTTTTGCATTTATTATTTATACATATTTGTTGTATTCAAAATGCTTTTCTTAAATCTTTGTATTGTTCTCAGGTTTAAGCAGATAAATAAATAAGAATTTGAAGTTTCCAGCTATATGGTATTATTGTAGTAGTAAAGATAACGTTGCACATATGAATGAATAATTTAGCTCTGATTGTGCTGGCAAATTTTAGGAATTTTGGGTAAACGTAATGAAGACATGTTGAGTTGTTTGTTTCTATTCTTTTCTAAGAGCCTTTGACTAAAAATGTACATGCTATAAAGAGATTTTATACTTAAATAAGGAAGCTGTAGATTCACAGAAAAGTTAGCAAGGTAGAGCAGTTATATGATTGGGGACGGCTGAAAGGAAACGAAGGCTCAGTTTCATGAAACAATAACAATCTTTGTCTGAATGTGCTATAGTTGTGTATGGTATGGATATCACCGAGGAGTGAATCCCAGAGGTTGGGTGCTACAATGGAAATGGCATGGTCAGTTGAAGGAAGTGGGCTAGTTGGTATAGTGACAGCTAGTGCATTGCTTAAATGCATGCAAAGTTGATAAGGAGTAGTTTTACAGCAAACCTATGACCTAGTGGGGGAATGGAGTCACTGTACATTTGTTTTTATTTTATTTGTTTGATAATTGATTAGGTAGGCTGATTGACAGATCATGTTCAACTACAACCAGGGCCATGCGGCAAATGGAAACTCTGAGATCACATAAAAGTACAGTTTTATGAAAGTATAGTTTACATGTAAAAGTGATGTAGTACAAACAGAAAAGCAGCTTGAGGTCACAAATAACACTTCCAGAGCAATTTATGCTCACCAAAAGTGCGATCAAATATGCTTCAGAAGGCACCTAAAGTATATTTAACATATATTAAACAAGCAAAAACTCCAGTTACATTCTATGCCTTTCTTTCAAGATCAGTATACAGTTATATACATTAAAATATGTATCCTGAATATAGGCTTGGTCATAATAAAAAAAAGGTAACTCATAATAATTAATTTTATAAGAAACATCAGTACAGTTTTTATTTATTTATTTATTTACACTTTGTTGACTAGGTTAATCCCACTAGGACTGCGGCCTCTTTTCAGGAAATACCTGACTTGGTTTTATACTGACAAGGGGAAATTTGACCAGGTCACTGGGGGACTTCCACTAGTCCTTGGGCGACAGGAAGTGAAGCACTCCCTGGAGCTGCTAGGTGGTGCCAGCAGGCGGCTACTCCAGTTCTGGGAATTCCAAGATGAAGGAAAGTACCACAGAGTTGGAGAAAACTTGCTGAAGGAAGGAGAAGGAAATTAAATGACTGCTACTGAGATGGAAAATGAGGATTGGAGACACAAGGACTGTTAGATTTGATGAAACAGGCAAAGCCAAAGGAAGGAGAGGAAGCATGATGGAGTAACACAGGGGACAGAGTACTATAGAAGGAAGAAACTGACAGGTTGGAAACACAACAGCTGACGAAGGGAAAACAATGGAGATATTCTTGGCGGTAGTGTAGCTAGTTTTCAGGGTTTACCTCTGCAACAGAGCTTTTTGTTACAAGAAAGAAAACATTATGCAGATCCAGCAAGGGAAGGAAGAATGGAATAAGAAACTGAGAGGGAACAAATATTTTTAGGTTCTCAACAGCCACATTGAAGATAACCAATGGTAAGAATAAAAAGTAAGTGTGATGGCAGTGTGAACAGGTATGACATTATGGATAGTATTATTTTCACATTAGGTTGTAACATTAAAGACATGCACACTAATTTATTTGGGAGCCGAAAACTTTTGTGAAGTGGCATTTGAAAGCTTTAATTTGCTGGAAAATGTATAACTGAGACTAAAAAAAGGAACAGTAGCATCATGGAAAGATGATGTATTTCAGAGTTTGGGACTACAACTAAAAAATTAAAATAAATGTACATTTAGGACTTCAGATATGAATGAGCTTAAGTTAAAACTTTTTTTTTCTTTCACTGTGTAGTAAAGTACATGAAATTTAAAAATATGTGATGTAAGAATTGTATGGACTGGAGGTTGAGAAGTACAGGTTACAATGGAGGTTACGGATGGGAAAATTCAACATATTTCAAATACAATAATTGTGAATGGTAAGAGATGATTTGTTAGGTACTGGTGCCAACCCAAAGCACATTATTTCTGTAGGGATGAAAATCATTTAGCATGATTTTTTTCCCAATTTACTGCTTTCTGCACTTGTTTTTAATCAGTTTTTTTTAATTTAATTGCATTTATTTAAACTGTATTTACTTTAATATTGCTACACACTCAAGTGTGTGAGATTGCACTGCATTTGAATTGTTTTTACTGCTGTTTTAGCTGCTTTTCTGTAAAAAAAAAAAAAAAACAAAAACAAAAAGTTCTAAACTTGCTTCCTACCTTTCCTGTAACTAGTCTAGTCCAGATACAGATTTGCTGTATCCAGGACTGTGTGTAAGCTTCTGAGCCCCCCAAGCATTTCTGTGTTGGAGGGAAGCCTTCTAGCTTATCAGTGAGAGTGGTAAGCACTAGGTAGCCTATCTACCACAAGAGTAGTGGTTTCTGGCCCAGAAATTGCAGTTTATGGGCCGTTTAGGCAGTTTTTCCATCCCTTTCAACTTTCTGGTTTAAAAGCCTATGTTTGTGCAGGTTTACGCTTGTCTAAGCTCCGCCTAGTGGTGCAGAGCTGAAGTAAACTAGCAGAGCTGAAGTAAACTATTACTGGTGCCAGAAAGTCTGCTCTTCAGTTTTTCCCTTGAATCTTGCTAGTTCTTTCTCGCTTGCACTTCAAATAGCTTAATCGCTTTGCAGTTCAACAAGTTTTTGTAGCAATTATTGTAGCACACCTAAGTGCCATCAGCACTAGTTGTTCTTCATGGAAACAGCTCCAGTACTTAGTAGTTATGACCACCACCCCCCCCCCCGGCATGATTAAATGGCAGTTCCCTGTGCTTTCTCCTATTAACCTGGTGCACTTGAGCATTCTGAGGCAGTGTAGCAACTGCCTCATGTACACAGACAACCCTCTCCTCTTACCTCCCAACACTCAGACTTGTGAGAGATGCACTTATATCACCAAACTGGAAGCTACACACTCTCCAGCCAAGACCGGACTAGCTGATCAAGAGGAGAAGGTCAACACCTGCACCACACCACATGGAACACACAGCCCTCCAGAACACCCACCATCAGATCTCTCACATAAAAACACAAACCACACACCTACCATCACGGAGGCTCTCAATAGAAATTTACCCAAACAGCAGAGACCTCCAAGACAGAAATGCACTCGACCACCACAACACAGCACAAACCACAGGACACATAGCTCACCTCCACAGTGTGCCCCTCAACCTAAGCCCCTAAGGCTAAACACCTTGTCCAATACACTAATCATAGGTGACTCAATAGTGAGGCACACAGATTTCCCACTCACTATGTTGAATAAGGAGATGGTAACAGTCAGCTGTCTATCAGGTGCCAGAATCCGACACATAACACATACACTCAGGCCGCTCCACAACAAGTACAAGTATGACTCTGTCATTGTCCATGTGAGTGTGAATGATCTGAGATGCATCTCCCTGGACTACATGAAAAGAGACATGGTGGAGCTCTTGGATTATGTGCACAGGCAGGTATGACCCTAGCCCTGAGCAATATCCTACCATCACCCAGAATGATACCGCAGTACAAACAAAAAATGATTGACTTCAACAATTGGCTAAGTTTCTGGTGTAATTCTAAGGGGATTCAGTATCTGTCTGCTTGGGACGACATGATTGACAGACCTCGATACTTTGCTAGAGATGGCCTGCATCTGTCACCCCTAGGTTTCTGGGTACTGGCTAAGGCTCTTGCCACCCCTATAGTGCCTTATTTAGGCGGTGTTCCAAAGACCAAATTACCACCTTAACAGCTATAAATAAACCTGAGGGTCATGCTGCTCAATTCCAGAAGTCTAAATCTCAAGATGCATTTGTTCGAAGCACTCCTCAAAATGGGGAACATCAGCATTTGTGCTGTAATGGACACATGGTTTAGAGCAGCAGAAAGCACCAGTGCGCTACCAGGCTATAACTCATTCCACACCTTTTGGCCCTGAAACATGGACCGTAGCTCCAAAGGCGGTGGTGTCTCCATATTCATAAAGGATATGCACACCTCCAGACTAGTTGCCCAGCATAACACATCTGACATACTTCAGGTACAACTAACATTGTGTAAGATGGTGATCCAGGTCGTAGCCTGCTATAGGTCCCCAACCATGTCCCTAGACTCTCACTCCACATTCCTAAGCATCCTGGAAGCTATCAAGGCCCAACCCAACACTCTCATACTAGGAGACTTCAACTACCCCTCCATCAGCTGGGAGAACTACTCAAGCACCAATATACTGGCCCAATGCTTCCTGGAATTCATCAGTTTCAATGCCCTGGACCAGCTCGTTCTGCGTCCCACTAGAGGAAGCAACATCCTTGACCTGTTTATTACTAACATGGTCGACTGTTGCTCTACACCAGTAGTCAATCCCTCCCTGGTCAGATCTGACCAAAAACTAATCACCATGGAAATCCACATCTCACCCACACCCCCTGAAAAGGTAACCACCTTGAAAAACTTCTCCAAAGCTGACTTTGGGCTCCTAAAAACAGAGGAGGCTAACTTCATGGCACCCATGCCAATGGAAAATAGTTGTGTGACTGCCAAATCATACACCAATGCAGTGTATGAACGTGTGCATAAATGCACGGAACTAGCCATACCCAAAAGAACCAAGACACTCTCCTCCAAAAAAAGGAAGCCAATCTGGTGGTCCCCTGCCATTAATAAATTCTACAACAGAAGGAAGAAACTGTTACAGAAAAAGGTGAAGTCTCAAGACCGGAAAAAACTCTCTTATTAGCCTCAACAAAAAGTTGATATCCCTCATCAAATCCTCTAAAGCCAGCTATGAAGGCAGAATTGTAGCAGACACTAAAAACAATCACACAGCCTTCTATAGTTATATCAAGAACCTCCAAGGCAATACCCAGATTTGCTCTGAGTTACTGCACAATGGTACCTCCTATACTGAGCCAACAGATATTGCCAACATACTGGCCAACAGATTCAGTGCCACCTTTATCCCTCTCCCCCCAAAGGACCAATCACAATACTGGGAGAATGCCAGGCACCCAGCATTTCTGCAGCACAGGTTAAAGCTGCATTATCCAAGGCCAAGAATACAGCTTCCATGGGACCCAATAATATCCCTGGCTGTGTTCTGCATGAACTACAAAGTGAACTGGCACCACATCTGTGTGCCCTGTTCACTCACAGCCTCACCTCAGGCTTTGTCCCTACCGAATGGTGCACTGCTACCGTCATCCCTCTCCATAAAGGGAGAGAAACTACAGACTCTGGGAATTATTGCCCCATTAGCCTGATGAGTCCAATATGTAAAGCTATGGAGCGCATCATCATGGTCCAGATTAACAAAGATATAGGAAATCTCCAAACTCTTGACTCCACACAATTTGGCTTTGTGAAAGGGAGATCATGCCTGCTCAACCTGGTTGACTTCTTTGAGTCAGTCACCAGGGTTGTGGATGAAGGTAAAGCAGTGCATACAGCCTACCTCGTTCTGCCCAAGGCCTATGATACCATTCCTCACTTGGGAATTACTGATAAACTCACAAAACTAGGCATCAACCCCTATATCACTAGGTATAGATAGAAAGATGCTAGATAGATAGAACACACAGTGTGAAAGTAGTAGACTCCAAGTCAGACTGCTTACCAGTCACGAGTAAAGTCCCACAGTGATCGGTCCTGGGTCCTCTCCTGTTTGGCATCTACTTCTCAGAAGTCCAGACCAACACAAAAGGACTCTGGCTGACCAAGTTTGCAGACGACTGCAAGCTGGGAGCCATTATTAACTCCCCAAGTGATGCAGACATCCTAAAGAAAGGCCTCACTGAGACCAATGACTGGTTTTGAAACCATGGCCTTAAGCTTAATGCCAAAAAATGTCATCATCCCCTTTGATAAAAACTCAGTTCCCACTAATTTACCACATCGGTGGTTGCCCACTGAACACTGAAGGCGTTATAAGAGATCTGGGGGCACAGGTTGACAGCCACCTCTTCTTCGACCACCACATTGCCACTGTGGTCAGAAAGTCCTTCTATGTGGCACATCTCATTACCAAGGGTTTTGCATCCAGGAAGAAAGAGGTCATCATCTCTCTCTCTACTCTTCCCTCATTAGGCTAATCATCAAGTATAATGCCCCATTTGGCATGTACCTCACTAGACACCTGCAACAGCTGGAGAGGTCATAGAAGTACCTCACGAAGAGGATCATAGGCATTAAACACATGTCCTACATGGACAGACTCAAAAGACTCCAGCTATTCTCTGTCTCATATCGCCTACTTACAGGCGATCTTTGTTTGACTTATAAAGCCATGTCTGACCCAGCTCTGTTAGAAATGCTATATCTAAAGAAACCCCAATCCCTCCACACCACACGCTCCAGAGACCTCTACCTCACTACCACAATCAACAGAACATGCTGGAGGGGTAGGTTCCTCACCCAGAGACTGCCCATGCTCTGGAATAGACTTCCCATACATGTCAAGCAGAGCACCTCACTGTCCCTCTTCAAGAGAAATCTTGATGAGTGGATGGGTAATAGAAAGTTCACCCTGGGGATCAATCCAGTGGCTCTACTTGATAGAGGCACTGGGAACTAACGTCGGATGGCACTATGCCAGGGGACGTCTATGGGCTAGGCTTGTAAAGGCTCCAGGGCCATTAGCCTAGTACACACCTATGAACCTATGAACAAGACTGTAACAAATGAAGATGTTGCCAATGTGAAGAGAGGGGACATACAACAAGAAAATTAAGCATCCTCAAGAGTTAAAAGCTCAGTGGCATGCACACCAAGCCAGGTCATTCTCTGTAGTCTCCCCACCACCCCAACCTTCTGCTCTCTTTAACTTCCCCTACTATTTACTACATGAAATAAGTCAAACTACAATTTTAATAGCACTGTTATGCAAGCAGAAAAAAGTTATATTTTATTCTTTTGTAACCACATAAGCTTAATATCCTAGCTCTTACCTGAGGCAAACTTCTGTGTAACTGATTGTTTTTTTTGAGCTGTTGTGATCTCTCCAGCCTGGCTCTTAGCCCCTCCCCCTCCCATTGTACCTCTCTGTTCATAACCACATTCTTTCACTACCCAGAAAGGCTCTCATCTACCCCCTCCCCCTGCTTCCTGTAAAATTAATAAATAGGTCTTCAGTTGTCTGGCTCCATTTTTAAATTGCCCATTGCCGCTGCAACATCCCCAGCAGATGCTTAGCATAGTGCGCTCATCACATACATTTGGCTGCTTATTCTGAATTTTGTAATGTTATTTCTCTATTGTGGCTGATTTTCACTAAGCTGCTTGCAGATTAATAATGATAACATATGTACTGATAGGCCAACGTGCCACTGTATGCTGTTTATCTTAATTATGTATTTGCTGGAAGTTGTATACTGTGTTCTTTAGATAAGTATTGTTAGAACTGGAATACACCAAAGCTGAAACATTTTGAAGGTGTTGTGAATGATTATGGTCCAGCCATACCACACTAGCTCTATAATTAGAACTTGCCATGTATCTGTAAAGTGCATACATACAGTGTATATTTAAGTATTTTAGTTATGGTGTGTCTACTGTCTAGAGTAAGATTCACTAAAGTTAAAGGAACTCAATTGAGTTTGAATGTTTCTGTTTAAAGAACTCAAAGGAGTTTGACTGTTTCTGGGTTAGAGACTGCATAGTGGCGCTTACCTTATACCTAGAATTTGATCTTATATATTTCAGCTTGTTTGTTGTTCCTTTAAGTGTTCTGTACCTTGCTAGATTGTACTGTTCTAGAGGTACTTGTTTTAGCCATATGATATTGATGAATAACTGCTACACATATTACTTTTGCATATTACCTCGCTAGACTGCATCTTTTAAGCGGCACTCACTTCTCCAGTTGATAATGTTGATTTAATGATTGACTAGCTTGCTTATCAAATTACTTTGGTGCTTATTAAACAGAAACTGTAGAATTAATGTTTTATGTCTAATGTGCTGCACTTTGAAATCCCTGTAAAATCTTTCATCACTGAATTTAATTCTCTACTACATTTTTCCCTTTAGTCCTGCAGCTCTTCTGACTCACACAGCTGCCTGCTGGCCACACAAACTATTTCCCCTTCTACAGACACCAAACAACAGAAACAACCCACTCTGACAACTTAGTCTCCTCAACTTATGATTTGTATGTAAATATTGCCTTACAAATAAAAATGATTTTAATGAAGCATCCTCAAGACTTAAAAGCTCAATGCCATGCACACCAAGCCAGGTCATTCACTTTGGTTGTCCCCCACCCTTCTGCTCTCCTTAACCTCCCCTACTAATTACTACATGAAATAAGTCAAACTACAATTTAATAGCACTGTTATACAAGCAGAAAAAAAGTTATATTTTTCTCTTTTGTAACCACATAGGCTTAATCTCCTAGCTTTTATCTGAGCCAAACTCCTGTGTAACTGATTGTTTTTTTTGAGTTGCTGTGATCTCTCCAGCCTGGCTCTACCAGCTCCCCTACCCTATCGTCATTCCCACCCACCCCCTACATGCACCAAATATATGCTTTATCCCCGTTGACCACCCCTCCTTTCCCCCACCCAACTTTCTCCATAACCTTGCATTCAACAATTACTTCTTCCATACTTAAAGAACCTATCATATTAAAGACATCTACGTAATTATACCTTACCACAACTTCATTCAAATAATAATTCAAATCATTCATTCAAAACCTACTACTAATGACATTCATTCCAACCCTGGACATAGCCACAACTCCTCTCTCTCTCTACTTACCCCATCATCCCGCAATCTCCAACCCCAGTACAACTTCTCAGACTCTCAAATCCACTTCCTTCAAAAACCTATCTATTCTATCTATGAACATTCAAAGTATCATGAATAAAATCTCCCCTTTTCATGCCTGGATATCTCTACATACCCCAGATATTCTCACCATCTCTGAAACCTGGCTTAAGCCTCACATGATATAATATCTTCCTGCAAGATAGACTAGAGAATAAAGGTGGAGGTGTTGCTATTCTCTACTCTAATCAGCTCTCCCTCTACCCTCTATTAATCTTTCCTCCAAACTTTCACCCTTCTGAAGTACTCATTGTCAATTGTAAACTGAACAATCACAAGAATCTAGCTATTGCTTCTATTTACATCCTCCCAAGTAATAACATCCGTATTCTGGAGCTCCTTCTCTCCTGGATCTCTCAGACTATATCTTATAAAACAGTAATCTTGGGGGACATCAACATTGACTGGAATGCCCTTGACACCAATTCCCCTAGCACCTCCATTAACTTATATGGCTTTTCTCAGTTAATTACTACCCCGTACTTGTCTAAATAAACACTCCAACTCTGGCTCCACTCTATACTGGGTCCACACGATACCCTAAGTGACCACCACCCCACCTCCATAGTTAGACACTCTCCCCAACTACACAAACTTCAGCAATACAAGGACTGCCATAAACTCACTAAATTTAGCTCAGACACCTTCAACCACCTGCTTTCCTCAACTAATTGGTCCTTCCTCTATAACCTCCCCCTGGAACAATATCTTTCTAGACACACTAAACTCCCTGCCCCCCATCAGGAAAATAAGAATAAAAAGTAATTTCCCTCCCTGGTTAACAAAGGCCATTCAAACCCTCATGAACAAGAGAGATTGTGTGTGGAAAAAATGGAAAAAATCCAAATCCTCCACTGATCTTCAAACCTATAAAGAGCTTCGTAAACTAACAAAAAAAAGGGTCACACTCAACAAGCAAAACCTTTTTTCAAAAACCACTAAGAAATCCCCACTCCAACCCCACAAAATTCTAGCAATCTGTTAACAAGCTGCTACATCCTGGAAGCCTGTCATTGCCCAACCCATGCCCCAATAGCTCTTCCACTGATACTGCTACCTTTCTAAATTCCTTAGTCATTGACTCTGTCGGTAATCTGCCAAAAATGACACTATTACCTATCCCACTTCCCCTCCCTCTACTCAAATAACCTCCTTCTCTTTTAAACCTGTCCCTACAACCTATATCAAATCACTTCTTAAGAAAAGTAAAATGTGTTCTCCATCAGTCGACAACCTTCCTCTTCAATTCCTAAAAAATGCTGCCAGTTCTGTTCCTTACCCCATCTCCATATTAGTAAATTCATCCATCAAGGAAAACTCTGTACCTGACATCTGGAAAAAAATTTATGTCATACCCTTACACAAATGTGACATCTCAACTGGCCCCTCAAATTTCAGGCCTATTGACATTCTATATCCCCTGTCAAAAATTATAGAAAAATGCATTCATAAACAGCTCCTTGATCACCTTTTGCTAGAAAACTCCTTACTCCTATGCAGCATGATTTTTGCCTAAAGCAAAGAACAGCTACTGTTCTGACACCCTTCACAAACTCTGTTGAAAACTCTCATGACAACAATAAATTAGTATCCTGCCTGTTTCTGGACCTCTCCAAAACCTTCAACACTATTTCACACAAACTACTTCTATCCAAACTAAATATTTTTAATATATCCAACTCTGCACTTTCTTGGTTCTCCAGATACCTCTCCAATAGATTGCAAGCAGTTAAATTGCAAGCTAACTTTTCTTCCTTCTTACCTGTACAAACAGGGGTACCCCACATCCATCTTGGGACCCCTATTATTTAATATCTTTATTAATCACCTTATGTCCACATGCAAATGACCCTAATGACTTCTGTGGCACAGTAAACAAGGTCACATCCAAAAGCTCCTTTAAATTCAAATAGCTATCATATGAGAAAGTGACATGTCTAGGAAACAAATGTCCTACTCCCTGATCCATACAAATAATGTGCCAAAAATCTGAAACTTTTTTTCACTATGTCTACAGCAGGATCAGAAATCATTCTGGCACTTCTATTAATGGGCTCAAAGTTATGTCCAGTCGAAGATTCCATTGTAACACATGTGGGGTGGTCTAGATTGTGGGGCGTGGATGCAACAATGTTAGGTGGTATATAGGATAGACCAAGAGGGTAGTTAAGGTTAGAATATTAGAACATTTGGGAGCATACACAACAAGAAGAGTCCTGTGGATGAACACTTCAACTCTGTACATTCTGGTTCTGATAAATCTTTTTTCTTTAGTATTTTGGCAAAACCTGTTTTGTACAGCAGGGTGAATTTTAGGAAGAGATTAAATGCATAGGAGACTAAAATGATTTTGAATCACAGAACACTTCATCCTAGGGGTTTCAATCTTGAGGTTAATTTAAATTAAATTAAGTGTTATGACACATTACATTTCAAATTTGGGTACAGCATTTTTAAAGCAAATGTTTATTTTTTTTGGCAATTAAGAATTTTGTATTTTTGCATTATATTATATTTATTAAGTAAACACAAAATTTGTCAATGAAAAAAATGTTATAGCTTATATTTTAATGCAGATTGCACTTTAAGACAATTGATTGGTGTTTAATTATGGCGGGTTCACCTGTTATAAATTGAAAATTTGTCATTGTGGAGTATCCACTGAAGGCGAATGGCTAAGGTACCAGATGTTTCATTCATGAAGTAAAGGCTTTATTGAGCTGCTTGTTCTCGATCGTGTGTTTTGCTTTTATCTCAATAATATTACCAGGAATGGTAATCATATGTGGTATGAGACATAAATGTATAGGATTAGTAGTGATTTATGCATACAATAACATGACAGTGAGAAAACAGTTTGAAGAAATAAAAAAATTGAGTTAGTAAATATGTCAATAGTGACTGTAGGAGATTTTAACAGTAAACTGAGCAAAGAAAAGGGAAATCACACAGGATATTAAGATGTTAAGGGA
This sequence comes from Protopterus annectens, assembly GCF_019279795.1. Lineage (NCBI taxonomy): Eukaryota > Metazoa > Chordata > Ceratodontiformes > Protopteridae > Protopterus > Protopterus annectens. The sequence goes on from NC_056728.1 coordinate 94,713,177, forward strand.
ATCACAATGTGGAGATTTCAAAGTTAGAAGTAACAGAGAATGGGCATATAAAAGGTGAATTTTTAAGACTAAAATTGATTGTATAATTTACTCTAAACACATGAAAGAAACGAGAAAGGAGTAGAGTTAGAGTTTTCAGATCATAGAGCAATATTGTCTAAATAGGGGAAGACAGTGAAATAATAAAGGAGGAAAAGGGGGATAAAGAAATGAACTGTAGAGTTTAGAAAGGATAAATAGATGATGAGAGAAATGAATATCACTTAAAGATTATTTGACAACGAGACCATTTTATAAAAACTGGACACAATGGTGGGTAATGCAGATGCACAAAAATATATTTAGAAGTGGAAAGAAGAATAAGCAATAAATTAGAAATAATGTAAGGAACTTTTATAGAACTTCTGAGAGAAAGAGATAAACAAAGAGTTAACAAAATAAGGGAAGCAGAGAAGAAGTAAAGATGAAGTTAGGGGAAGATATTTTTCTGAAAAGGAAAGAAAGAGGAGCTTCCTCTTACTTAAGAAAAGAAGATACATGAGAGAAGGGAGGATGCATGCTATCTTAGATGGCAAAGAATACACAAAATACAAACAAGAAGATATCACAGAAGTGGTAGAAAATTTTGAAGAGAAAATGTATGAAAAAGAGGAAATGAAAAGGGAAAAAGAATGGAAAGTAAAAAAAAATCTGAAAAAGTAAGGAATTATTTAGACAATGATATAAAAATAGAAGAAAGAGAGAAGGTGATAAAGGAAGCTAAGAATGAATCAGTGCTAGGATTAGACTGTCTGTGTTATGAGTATTATAAGGAAATGAATAAAGATGAAAGAGAATTAAAAAAATAAACAAATGGATAAATGAATGTATAATGGAAAAAAGGCACATGTGATGGAGTGATAAAATTTATATGGAAAAAGGATGAAAGAAAAGTTGTAAAAAATGGAGACCTATAGCACTAGGGAATAATGAGTATAAGATGTTTTTGAAAACACTACAAAAAAGGATGGAGAAAGTATTGGATGAGAAAGGAGGATAATGAATCTATGGAATAAAAAAAGGAAGGTGAAAGAAATGTTAATTATAGTATAGTGAAAGAAGTAGTAGTAGAGATTATACTAAAAGAAAATAAAGAAGTAAGACTGATAACATGTGACATAGCTAAACCCTTTGATAAAGTGGACCATGAAGTAATGTGGCAGATGGCACAGGAGAAAAATATTAATATAATAAAGAAATGTTATGAAAATTCATGGGTACAAGTTAGGATACATGGAGTAATGGAGAAAATAAGTATTAACACAGAAGTAAAATAGGGATGTCCAAAGAGTATATACTTATTTGTATTAGCAATGAATGTAGTAGTACAGGTATACCTGTATGAAATGAGGAAGGCAAGTTGTGAGATGGAAGGAAATGTTACATTGCCAGTATGTATGACATACGTATATGATTTATCTCTAATAACAAAAAGCCTTTTGGACTATAAAAATTGTAATGAATTTTGGGAAAAAATTAAAAATTAATATAGATGGGAAGGATTTAAAAGTATAAATATGAATATGATATTATATATGAAGTATGATAAAGTAAAGAAATGTGATATTACTAAATGGCATGGAGTACTGTTTGTGAAAACATGACTCCAAAAGCTGTAGAAAAAAGATGTGAGAATTTGTTATACAACAAGAAAATGGAAGAGAGTGATGTATTAGATGAAATAAGAAGATGGTTGTGAAAGAAAGAGTAAGGAGATAGAAGGTAAATATAAAGAAAGAAAGAATGAAATAGAACTGTTTGGTGTAGATCTTTTGTGTTGATAACTTGTAAATAATTGTAAGTATGAGTGTTAAAAATGAGTAAATAAATAATTGATTTAAAGTTTTTTTATGGTCTAAAATGAATGTAGATATTAATAAAGCACCCCTACTCTTCATGCGAGATTTTTGTTCCTAGCTCGCAGGTGTCTGGGAGGAGGTAAGCAATGTTGGAGGTCACACAGGAGCTGAATGGAATAACCAAAAATGAAAAAAGTGGCTTCAATTACATAAGTGCATGAGAGAGAAAAATGTATCTTACGGAATCAGAACACCCCTGGTATAATGTCATTTATACATTCTGTTAGGGAAAGATTTTGAGTTTTTGTAATTTGACATTTGAATCATTTGCTTTCATAGAAAAGTTTAAATTAGCAAGGGATGTTAAACATGAGTGTTATCATTGGTGTGAAAATATTTTAGGGCAACATCAGCAATTTGTTAAAAAAGTATTTCTACTTTTTAGAATTGATGAAATAATTAAAAAGTTCACTGCCAGGTATTTACAAAGTTCATGTCAAGAAGTTAAAAAATGTGAAAAAAGAATAGGTAAAACCTTGGTCTATGAAATAGGAGATGGAAAGCTGATATTAACTTACAGAGAGTACAAGACAATGGTATTCACCTACCAACTGTTATTTGTTTTGTGGGATATGAGGTGTATTGTATTATGTGGGACAACCAAAAACTTTTTATCTCTATGCAGAAACATCACATCTAATTATGAGTGTACAAAAAGATGTCAGCAGTGTGGAGAGACAGGACATAATATAAATAATTCTACACATTAATGGAGACTATATAAAATGCTGGACATTATTGGTTTGATTGTAAGGATGATTAAACAACTGAAGGAGAAAAGGAGAGAGAAGGGTGCATGAAAAAGTAAAAGAAAATGAGTAATGGGTTGTGGGAGGGGATCAAGTGCCAACATGCAAGAAGATGAGGAAGACAGGTTAAATGAACGGCAAATGAAGCACATGGTGTTGTACAGGAAGGAGGAAATGGGGTACAGATAGGCAGGGAAATGTATAAGTGAGTTAGCTGGATATGGATATCATTCAAATAGAGTTTCCTGAAGTGGAAAAAGGGGACAGACTATATGACTGAAAATTTAAAGAGGGGAAAATATGAAGATGAATAAGAAGAAACAGATAAAGACAAAGAAAGAAAGAAGACACTATAAGAAAAAAATCAGTTTGTGAAAGACTCATGATAAGGAAAAGAAAAAAACATGTTCCGCAAAAATTAAAATGAGAAGGAAAGGAAAGATGTCAGGTTGGTTTCATTTAATGTTAATAGTAAAAATAAGGCAATGTGTATATGTGTGATACAGTGGTGTCTAAAACTGGAAAATGGTGTCATACTTTTCTTGGATATGCATTTTTTTAAATGAAAAAGAAATGGTGCAGACAGAGGGATTATGAATGTGCAATTTGTGGCCTGGGACATCTTCAGATGTGTTTTTTCCAAAAAGAATGAAGATGCAGAGGTATTAGATTTTGTAATACTGAAGACTGGAAAAATATCAGTATTGTATTGGATGGTGTAGTGGTGTGGTGGTTAACATTGTTGCCTCACAGCAAGAGATTCCCTGGTTTGATTCTTGACTGGGGTGCCTTCTGTGCGGAGTCTGCATACCCCCCCCTGCATTCATGTGGGTTTCCTCTGATGTTACAAAGACATGCGTCTGGAGCATTTCTCCCTGGGTCTCCGCTGAAAATTGGCTCATTCCAAGTTGGACTTTCCTGATAAACAAATGTTACATAATTAATTAAACAAATAAATAAATTAAATTGTATGTTAGGATAAATTATATGATATTGAGGCTAATGGGGATTTTCATGTTTACTTTGGTAAAGGATACTAAAGAATTATTTGAAGAAATAAAACTCTCTCTCTCTCTCTATATATATATATATATATATATATATATATATATATGTGTGTGTGTGTGTGTATACACACACACACACACACACAAACACATATATATATATATATACATAAATATACATATATATATATACATATATATGTATAAATACACACAGTTACATATGTAGACAGAGGTATAGGGGAGGCCTAAAATAACAGCTAGCCTGACATGCAGTATTACAGATAGAAAATTAACAGCTAGTGTTATTTAGTCAGACCAACTTATGTATGTGATCAGAAATGCATTTTGTTATCAGACAATACAGTACATATACAAAGTAAACATGCTGCTCAAATAGACATACTTTAGTCAGAGGAAACAGGCAAATGACAGCCAATCCTACTATAAAGTGTGAAATGTCCAGCAATCTAATAATGATGTACTTACATATATGAACCATGTACTGCTGTAATGACACTACTTGACAAAAAATAAGCATAAAATGTTTTTCATGATCACAACCGCACTAGAGTTGGAAAGTGAACCCACTGATATCTTCATTAATGTGAGAACAAATACACAACTTAAAAATCTACTTGTCCACCCATACTGTAGAAGGCATGAAAAACATTTCCTAATAATACATAGTTAATATTAATACCTTTGATCTATGCTCGTACTGACAGATGTTGTACCGCTGTATGAAAGTGGTTCTATATTACAAGACTGAAGCTTTAGTTAATCAAATTAGTAAAGCTCGAACTTGTAATATCAAAACTATAAATTGTCGAACAGCCGATTTAACCCAGGGAAACACTTCCTTTGGCCGTTATGTGGCGCATGCCCATTTCTCCAATTTGGAGCAATGTTGGAGTTGGTATATTTAGGTAGGGGGTGTGGTGGGTGAAGCCCCCACTTGATTTAAGATGTAAAGTTTTTCTTTTGATTCGGCAAGTGTTTCCCTTTGTTGAATCGGCCGCTTGACAATTTTAGCTTCCAATATTACAAGATCGAGCTTTAGTTATTCGATTAACTAAAGCTCTGATGTTGTAATATTGACGCCTAATGCCTGCTACCATCACTGTTAAATGCCAGACATTTCCATGGCAGCATGTACTCACCCTGGTGGATGCTTAGGCACTCCAACCTGCTCATGTGCAACTGCCTATTCCTTTCTCTCTCTTCAGTGGATAGAGCCACAGAAAGGGCATCATTTAAAATGTTTTGGATGGCATGCAGTGGCAGGTTATTCGGGTAGTGTAAGTAAGTTATATTTACAGTAGAGGTGGTGACTGCACCTTAACGTCTTCCTCCCATTGGCAGAGGAGGTTAGTACTGCCATGATGTCTCATCTTGAAGAATTTTAGGGAAAAAAACAGCAGATGATTGTTGCCCAGAGTAGTTCTTGCATGTCCCATCTGCTGCATAATGATCGGCCTCAACAGGCACCTCATTTGCGTGATGGATGGCAAGCACTGAAAAGATATTTACTGTGTTTTTATGTTTCCATTTGCATTTTAAAGTGTGAAACATGGCAGTCTTCCATCTTTGTGTGTGCTGTTGAGAATGCATGACTCCAGCTGAAGATGATTAACTATAGCATGAGAGTTGCCACACCCCCTAAAATAATAAGCTGAGCGTGCATGTGCAGAGCTGCCTACAGGTGCTCAAGCATGTACTAGGCATCATACAGAAATCTCCACGACTGCCAGGTTTGCTTATCATGCAAATCGAGTGATTCAAGAACAATAAAGAGATGAACCTTAATTAGCTTAACCATCATGCCCAGACAGGTGAATCTACACGACAACAGGCAGCATGCTAAAGAAGAGGATTTAGACTACAGACTTCTAGACAGGGTGGTGGTTCATCCAGTGCACTTCCTTGTAGAACTAGCTCCTGTCCTCATCTGTGCAAATGATGATAACTGTTCCATTCCCTCTGTACCTTCTTTGCTGGTTTTCCAATGGGTCTTCAGAGCTAGGTGGGAGTTTTCCACACCTTAACAGTATTCCTGGATATATAAATATATGTGTGTGTGTGTGTGTGTGTGTGTGTGTGTGTGTGTGTGTGTGTGTGTGTGTGTGTGTGTGTGTATGGGTATCACTGCCTTTGTTGAATGTTTCTTGGTTGACAACTGTTTAGTTGGCATAATCTGGTCGACTAATCAAATGGTGAACATGTGTGCAAGATCGACAATCCCCAGGTAGGGGAATATTCCCTGGGAATTGTGCAATCTCAGTTAGAATATATAATTAGAAGGATGGCTTCCCCCCTGCAAAAAAATTATATTTTCTTTGTGTTTTTTTCTTTCAATTTTTTTCACGCATCAAGATTAATGCTTGGTGCATGCATAGTAGCATGCCGACCTGCATAATGTCGATCAGCTTGTGTCGACATTTTGCACATCGACATAAATGCTACTCAATCAAATTATGTGTGTGTGTGTGTGTGTGTGTGTGTGTGTGTGTGTGTGCATATATATATATATATATATATATATATATATAAAACAGAGAGATACATATATAGATATAGACAGCACCAACCAAAAAAAAAAACAATCAGCACAATAAGGAATGATCCTTCTTCAAAATGTAGTCCAAAACTGGAACAATGAGCAGAATATGGTTTTGCCCTTCTAGTATTATCAATGCATTGGGGGTTGCATGTCAAATTAAATTAGGAGATGAGTGCTGTATGTGAATTACGAAATAGATAATCTGGGTTTATGTAACCATACAGTGCATTTAACTTCATTACATTTAGATTGTATGATATAGATTGTGATATCAAAGAAGGATCTGTAGCAAATATTTTAAGGATGAAGTATGTGGATTTTTTGGAAAGTATGATACATTTATAAACAATGAAAATCCCTGGAGGGAAGACATTCAAGAATACCAAAGTAAAGTTATTTTATGGAAACTGATTATAGATTATGTTGAAAAAAACAGAAAACTGGTGTGAACATGCTGTGATATACATTTTATTATGTACAGCCATGGGAGAAGTTTCTTGAAAATATGAAGAAAATAAAAAAGACAGATGACTGAGGTTTAAATGTATGACAATCTGTTTTTATGGAGATTACTTATAGATAAGCTCTTTGTTAGAGGGAATATGAAGTACAGGGTCATGTCTGAAATATTATGGTATATTTGTGTAAAGGAGAAAACATCAGATCATGTATTTTGTGTTAATTAGTTCAGAAAGTTTGGAATTATGGATCTGAAATTATTTTGTGCATGGTGAAACAAGATTGATATTGTTTTATATGCTTATTATGAAAACAATAGTCAGGTGAAAATTAATAAAGGATGTGACTATTTTTTATGTTATATTACATGGAAGGTAGATAAAGCAAGAGCTGAAGAAATTCTGTATATTTAAAAATGGATATTGACTGATATTCTGAAAATGATCAGAATGTGGTTATGGCAGAATTTGGTGGGAGTCAAATTAAGTGTTTTTTTAGTTAATATATTTGAAAAATATATTATGTTTATGATAAAGAAAATGAATATGCATATAAATGTGAATATGTAAATACGTAAACATATACAGGAACATGTGATTATGTAAATTGTACATTTAAAAAAATAAAAAATATATATGACTTAATCCATCAGATATGTTCACCATTAAAGTGTGGTGACCCTTTTTGATGGATTACGGTGTTTCTTTTTTTTTCAGTTTGTTAGCAGCTATGTTTCTTGTTATAATTGTTTTTGTATGTGTACATTAATAAAGGACCCTAATCTTCTTGGTAATGCGATCTTTCACGTAGGTTATCACCACAGTAGGCAGATGGGACATGAGTTTCCCATTTCTTCTGAAGGGTAGCACACTCATGAGTGCAGCAACCCCTCTCATGCTGTACTGCACTGTTAGTACTGGAGAACGAATCCAGCACCAAGTGTAGGAATTTAACACTCAGTCTTTTGATCTTCCAGCATCAGAGATTAGTGTGCTGCCTTTTCAGCCAGTGGCACTATAAACTATGTTCTCCAAGATCACAGTATGGTGTTATTTAAGAGTACAGCACAAGTCATTGCCATAGGATATGTCTTATTATTATCTCAGTGTGTCTCTATACTGTATTACAGTTTTAGTTAAGTAGTATCCCTGTGGCAGTTGCATTTGATCTTGCCCTTAGTAATGACACACATCTGCTTCTAAATATTGTTAATTTAGACTCAGCAACTGAATGCATGTAGAAAGAGCAATGCTACTAACGTGTATGTCACCTATACCACTAACAAATACTGGGTAGCTAAAGCTCAGCATACTGTCACCATCACACCTTAAGCTATAATGAGATGGCCTTTTGTATATAATACAGAGAAGGAGAAGATCAGCACAGTTTAGGACAGGTAACCATTCAGCTCTTTGGAGCGTAATATAGTGATGCTCTGTTCTTGTTGAAAGAATGGATGAAGTGATAGATTTCGTTAAACAATGTCTGTAGTTATTTTTGGGGGGAAGGCTGTACATGTGCTAATTGAGGTAAAGCAATTTTGCTTAGCTCATTCCTGTTTTCAGGGTTAGGTAATCAGATATTTTGTGACAATCATAAAGGGTAGAATTAATGTTAGCATTTGTATGCATTATTCTTAATGCTTCTATAAGATAAGTATTGCTTGTATGTGTATTTGGGAAGGAATGTTTAACTTATTTGTTTAAATTAAAGTATTTCATTATTTAACTTTGAATACTGATGCTTCATGTTTTACTTATTAATTTAAAGGTTTGTACATTTTACTGGTAAAACTAACTATGCACATCCACCCTTTAAAATGTTATTGCTTACCACTGCTACCACTGAAATATTTGAAGGTTGGCTTTTTAAATGGTAAATAATTTGTGGTATTGGTTTGCCAGCCCAGTTTGGCTGGTGGTAGCATACCTTAATGCTCAGGAAGGAAGGTGTTGGTGCCAAAGAGTTACTGTTTACCTCTTCATAACATGTTGACTAGTAAATATTTAGTGTCTTTAAAAGTGCATGTTGATGTTGGAAATGTTGCCTTTAGGTGCTGGAGATCAGTATATATGTATACCTTTAAGGAGCTTTCCATTGGCTTGCACATGTGTATAAATACTGAGCATGTGCGAGCCAGACTGCTATTTTGTAGACAGCTGTTGAGATGTAAGCATGCATGTATCTAATGGTATGTCAGTTAATCAGTTTGTTTATATTTTATGTTGCTGCTATCCATCTTGATGCGTTTCTATATAATAAAGCATATGAAGGAACCACTCCGCCTCTTCATCTTGAATCGTAACATAGGACGAGTGACATGTTGTCAGAATGGGATCCAGAATCAAGAGCAATAGGCACTCATTTAATGAAGGAGGAATATAGAGGAATGGATCACCCCTACTGCACGTACAACTCGCAAAACAGGTCAAAAACGAATTCCAGATACTAAAACTTGCTTAAATTATTTCTTTCTCGAAGAATATAAAATGAAGCACTCAGAATGCTTGAAATGGATTTCTAGTTAAATGAAATGTCTGAAACTGCAACATACTAATAAAAATATTTAAAATAGTTACAAAAATGTTTGAAATAATGTCCGAATCACTTAAAATGTACAAAATATGGAAAACAACCACATTTGTTCACTATGTGCTACTTTTTCACATTAATTAAAGCTATTTGAGATATCTGAAGTATACAGAGTGTTCATAAGTTTGTGCAGTATTACAGTACAGTTATTTCACAAAATACAGCCATTTCAAAGTATATTTCACAAAGTACTGTATTTCAAAGAGTTTATTGTGCATTTGAATGTTATTACAAGTACCTGGTGTGTGTGCATGTTCGTACATAATTAGAAGGGCCATATTTGCAGTGTGTTTAAACATACTTTGTTGGCATGGCTGAAGGATTTTGAAAACATGGTCCACTTGCAATTAATAATAATATTGCAGAGAATTGGAGAGTGTTTGAGCAGGAGTATGACATTTTCATACAAGCTGCATTTTCTGATAAAGATGCCCATATGAAGGCATTTATTCTGCTTAATTTAGCTGGTTCAGAAGTCATAGAAAGAGAGCGTTTGTGTATGCATCTGCTGTGTTTGCTGGAGAGGGGGAATACTGTCACATAGTGGTACTGGCTGAAACAAGGGAAGACCCTGAGTGCTTAAAATGTAAATTTAGAGAAGTGTGTAACCCCCAAACTAACACTACAATGGAAAGGCACTTATTTTGCACAAGGGATCAAAAGTCTGGTGAAACTTTTGCAGCATATATAACTGACTTGAGAAATAAGGCTAAAAGTCCTCCCCCACTACTTTTAACCTGCTACTCCAACAATGTGACTGGACACCACTTAAACACATACAGTTAGATGTTGCTGTTCAGTACTTTAATGACACCTTCCTTACAATTCTTAATAATCTTACCCCCACTAGAAAAGTTTGCACTAGAACTAAGCTTCTCCCATGGCTACCCAAAGACACTAAGCTACTAATGAAGCATAGAGATAAAGCCTGGTCAGCTTACCATACATCCAAAGACAAAACTGATCTCTCAATCTATCAACAACTAAGAAACTTAACAAAGAAACAAATCAAAAACAACAAACAAATGTACTTTCTATCCTGTCAACAGAAACACCAAAATAACCCCCCAAAATTCTGGCAATCCATCAACCAGCTCCACAACCCAGGTCGAACCTCATCCTCTCCCCCAGTCACCTCAAACAACCTAGACCCTATTTCAACTCAATTCAACTCCCACGTCATCAACACCATAACCTCCCTACTAGACAACCAACCAACCCAGCAATGTTCTGTTCCCACCCCTGATGCAGATAATCACTACCCCTTCTTCTTCACACCCACACAAACTAATTATATAAAGACTCTCTTAGCCAAACTTAAACCATGCTGCATAGTTGCAGATAAACTCCCTAATGAATTTCTAAAACTTGCCGCTCAATCAATTGCCTACCCCATTTTGGTCTTGATTAATTGCTCTATTAAAGAACAATATATTCCACGTCTATGGAAAATATCTCACATTATACCCCTCCACAAAGGTGGACCCCCCAAAGAACAAACTATCCTCCCATAGCCATCCTTTCCTCCCTTGCAAAAATCTCAGAAAAATGCATCCACAACAAACTCATTAGCTACTTCCTTAACAATAACCTCCTTTCCAGTTCTCAGCACAGCTTCAGACCTAAACATAGTACCAGCACTGCCCCCCTAACCTTCACTAACACTGTCTAGCATCTCATGAACGAAGGTCAGCTTGTCTCTTCCATCTTTCTTGATATGTCCAAAGCCTTTGATACTGTATCTCACCAGCTACTACTTAATAAACTGTCTTCCTATGGCCTCAGTCCATCACCACTAACTTGGTTCCATAGCTGTCTTCCCAATCGACAACAGGCTATTAAATGGGAGCACTCTCTTTTCCCCCCTACTCCCTGTCTCTGTGGGTGTACTCCAAGGTTCCATACTTGGCCCTCTTCTCTTTATCATATTCACAAACAACCTTAGTTCTGCAACTCTACTAGCCTCCATAGTACAGTATGCCGATGATGCTACACTTATCTGCTCTGTCTCCTCACCCCAAGAACTTCAGCTAAACATGCAGTCATCTTTTCAGGACACTGAAACATACCTCTCAAAACTTCAACTCATTTTAAATCCCCCAAAAAAACAAAATTATATCATTCTGTAACAAAAAAACCCAACCCTTCCCATTCCCCCTCTCTCAATCTTCTCTGCAAATGGAACCAACATAGTCACCACAAACCACACTAAACTTTTAGGCGTTACCATAGATGATAACCTCAAATCTGATATACATATTGCTCAAACTATCAAAAAAGTCCACATCAAACTAGGTACCCTATACAGGGCCAAACCATACCTAACTCATAACGCCAGGCTAGCCACTGTTTGCACACATCTGCTATCCACCCTCCTGTATAGTTCTCTCATATTCACATACCTTCGAAAATCAGACCTCAACGACCTAGAATCATGTTACAATAAGATTGCTAAATATGCCACTAATCAGCCACACAGATTTCACCAGTGTTTAGCTCTCTCACAGTTAAATTGGCCAGAGCTCCCCAACCTTTTATCACTTAATCAACTAACCTTAGCCCACAAACTAATCTATCATCTACCAGCGACTACCCTGCTATCTCCTACTTAGTCCAACTTACTGCTAATCTTAGATCTCTCAGATCTTCCAACAAACATTTACTAAAAGTGTTCAATTCCCACAACTATCTAGACTCCCTCTATTCACACAAAATTGCCAAACTCTGGAACACTCTTCCAGAGACCATAGCAAAAAACCCTATCCACAATCAGTTCAAATCACTCCTTAAAGAACACCTTACCAGGCATTGGTTGTGCTCTTGCCACTCTCCAGGATAATTATTTACCCACTTCTATTACTTTTCTCATCATAATTTCTTCCTCTGTTATCTTAATTTGTTATAGTATATAAAATACTCCCAGTACTTGCATTGTACTATTGCTTGTATTGTAGTATTGCTTGTATTATACTATTGATGATTATATTCTACTATTGCTTGTATTGTTTTTCCCCTGGTCTCTGCTGAAAACGGGCCCCTGGCCCAGTCGGATACTACCCGGTTAACAAACGTAATAAAATAATAGAATAAAATAAAACTAAAATTTGGTGATTTGACGGATGAGTTGATAAAAGACAGACTTGTGTGTGGTATTAAAGATGATGCTGTGAGAAAGATTTTGCTTCGAGACAGTGATTTAACTTTGAATAAGGCCACTGAGATTTGTCAGATATATGAGCTCACAGAAAAGCACACAAATATGCTTACAAATGAAAAATACATGCTTCCAGTATCTTCTAAAACTAATGTTGATAGTATACAGCATGTGGTTAAAAGAAACAGACCCAAGCACATGGCAGCAATCATGAGTCCTACAACAGTCCCTGGTAAACCTCATAGCTTTCTAGGAAATTTCAGAGCATGCACAGTCTCAGTGAAGCACAGGGGTGAGTCAGCAAACTCAAAGCATATTCCTTCACCTAGCCTCATAGTCAATTGTCATAATTGTGGTGGTAATCATGTGTCTAAAAGAGAAAAGTGCTTAGCTTTTGGTCAGTAATGCCACAGATATAAGATGTGGAATCATTTCCAAAGATTTTGTAAATCAAAAAAGGCATGTTCTTTTATTAACTCATTCACTCCATTGGTGCTCAGGAAGTTTGCATTGTAACTTCCAATGGGCGTAACCTAAGCCTTTCCACAGATTCAAATTATGTCCTCACATTTCAAACAAATGTTCATATCTCTGGAACCATAAGGATTATGAAAGCAGTATAAATGGCAAACTCTTCAGCACAAACATTTTTTATAGTGGTAGTATTCTTTAGGTTCTAGGTCTTAAACCATTTCTAATATTTTGTGAACGACTTACAATATATCAGCAACCAATCAAGTTACACACATACTGTCAGCAGCATTTTATTAATCTAGACGAGAGCTTTCATATGAGGCTAAGGAGTTCTGTCTGTGTTACTTGGTTGTTGAGATATTTAGAAAAATGTGAAAACTATATCTATATAAATTAATATCATAAAAACAAAAGTTAGTATATATTTACCTGCACTGGACAGAGGTCAAATATTAATGCACTTGAGTTTGCTATTGTGTAAGCTTTAAGATTAAATGTCTTAAAACTTTGTATATAGCATGGTTTTAGAATTTTTGATGCAAATATGAAGAGAACATTCAAAGAGACAAGTTGATCAGTTAGAAAGCTGGGACCCTACTTTTTATGTTGATGGTGTGTGTGTCTGTGCTTAATGAAACAGTCAATGCAGTAGATTTATGGGCAAAAAATGAAGTATTTTGTACTGTTCGGATAAATGGGAGACCCATAGAGCTCAAAGCTGACACAGGTTCAAAGTGCAATGTTATGTCAGCAGAAACATTTGCTAGAGTACGTGCTGGTGAGAAGCATGATTTGGGAAAGTGTGAGAAGCTTATTGCTTATGGTGGTGAAGAAATTCAAGCTGAAGTTTCAGTAGTGCTTTCATGTTACTCTGTTGGGAACATCTAGGACTTGCAATTTTATGTAGTAAAAAGGCATGTACAGTCATTATTAGGCCACAGAGACAGTTTGAAAATGGGACTACTTTCATTTAATAAGGAAGTCCACCATGTAAGCTTGAAAGACAACTGTTCTAATTTCACCCAGTCTGTTTTCTCTACCTATGCTGATCTTTTTGAAGATAAACTAGGCAAACTCCCAGTTGTGTACTCCATGACGTTACACCCTTAAGTCAGTCCAGTTGTCAGACCAGCCTGGAAAGTTCCAGTAGCTATGCAGAACAGTGTCAAAGCTGAGCTAGATACAATGGTGCAGCAAGGTGTGATTTGTCCAGTTGACGAAGCAAGTGAATGGGTATCTTCCATGGTAGTAGCTCATAAGAAAAGCTCAGATGATATCAGAATATGTATTGATCCATGAGATTTGAGCAAAGCACTGAAAAGACCTCATCATCCACTGCGCAGAGTCGACGAAGTCGCTGCTCTTATGCCAAATGAAACAGTTTTGTTTTTTTTTCTGTTTTGGATGCAAAGGTTCATTTTGTCAAATTTTGCTTGACCGAAAATCTTCATTGCTAACCACTTTCAGTTCTCCAGTAATTCAGGTACAGAATTTTGAGAATGCCAATTGGAATAAATTTTACCAGTGATATCTTCCAGCATACAATGGTACAATTTTTTTTTTCTGGAGATCCATGTGCTATTATAGTAGATGATAACCAAGAGGATTACTGGCCTCAAACAGTTGCCCTATGCAGCACGATTGAAAAAGCTAAGACTGTTCTCTGTTGCATACAACTTTCTCAGAGGCGATCGCTGTCTAACGTACAGAGCCATGTCCAACCCAGAATTGCTGAACATGCTCCATCTTAGCAAAACCAAATCTACTCGAGCTACATGATCTAGGGATATAAACCTCAACACAACAATGAATAGAACATGCTGGAGGGATAGATTCCCTTCGCAGAGACTTCCCTTACTATGGAACAGGGTCCCGATCTACATAAGACAGAGACCCTCACTATCACTCTTCAAGAGGAACCTTGATGAGTGGATGGGCAACAGAAAGTTCACACCAGGGATCACATCAACAGCACTACTAGATAGGGGCCAAGGGTACTAGCTGCTAGTACAAGGGTCTAGGGAACTACTAAAGGGGTGGTGAATACCACACAACATGGCTGGGATAATATATGCCTTCGGGCAGATAGCCCAGTACCAACCTATGAACCTATATTCTACTAGGAGGTAAAGGTGAAGCCGAGCATGAAAGAAACCTCAAGAAAGGTCTGGAAAGAGCAAGTGATGTGAATCTTAAGCTGAATCCTCAGAAGTGCAAGTTTAGGCTATGAGAAGTTACTTATGTTGGTCATTTGTTTACCACATCAGGCTACGGACCAGATCCTTCCAAGCAAACAGAAATTCTTGAATGCCAGCTCCAGACAATGTTCAAGCCCTACAACGTTTTCTTGGCATAGTTAACTACCTAGGCAAGTTCATTCCAGACTTGAGCCAACTTTCAGCACTGCTCAGAAAGTTGACATGCAAAGATGTATCCTGGTCCTGGTCAGAACAATACCAAAGAGCATTTGATGTCCTGAAACAAAGAATTGTCAGTCCACCAACTCCCAGATACTATGATGTTCACAAACCAGTAACTCTTTCTTGTGATGCTTCAGAATTTGATCTTGGTGCAGTCATTCTTTAAGAGGGTAGACCAGCAGCCTATGCATCCAGAACTCTAACCCAAACTGAGATGCAGTATGTCCAGATAGAGAAAGAATGCTTGGCAATTGTGTTTGCATGTTCAAAGTAACATGATTATACTTATGACCACCTAATTCAATTCGAAACAGATCACCAACCTCTAGTCACTATTTCAAGGAATCCTATGCATACAGCTCCTGCCAGATTGCAATGCATAATGTTGAAATTGCAAAAGTATAATTTCAATCTTGTCGACAAGAAAGGAACACTTCTTTATCTTGCTGATACTTTATCCAGATTGCCCAGAAATAGCACTGAACAGCATGAAAATGAGCAACTTGATTTTGAAGTTATGGAAGTGAGAAATTTTTCTTCCATACGTCTTGATGAGCTTAGAAGTCACACAGCTTCAGATCCAGTTCTTCAGAAGCTCAACCACTTTACCAGTTGAGGATGGCCATCAAAGCAATCTTTTTTACCTCATAACTTGCAACCATATTTTCCTTATAGAGATGAGATTTTATTTGACAATGGTATCATCCTGAAAGATCCTAAAATGATTGCTCCAAAATCCTTGCAACAAGAGTACATTACCATCTTGGATCGTGGCCACCCAGGAACTGATTCTAAGAAAAGAAGGGGGAGAGGACTAGTATTTTGGCCTGCTATGTCAAAGGATATTGACAGAATACTTTCATCATATTCTGTATGTAATAGTACTAAGCTACATCAACAGAAAGAACCACTTCAGCTAAACCAGATTCCTGAACTACTTTGGTCAACAGTAGCTACAAACATTTTCGAATGGAATGGTCAACAATACTTGGTGTTAGCAGACTCTTATTCAAATTGGTTTGAGATTGACCTACTTCCTAATCTAGCATCCAGTACTGTCATTCCTAGGTTAAAGCATTATTTGAAGTCCATGGTAGTCCACACAAAGTTATTTCTGACAATGGTACACAGTTTACAAGCCTGCAGTTCAAGAGATTTTCTGAAGAGTGGGACTTTATTCATGTTACGAGTAGCCCTGAGTACCCACAGTCAAATGGTTTGACAGAACGTGCAGTTCAAAGTGTGAAACAGTTATTAGAAAAGTCAAAATGAGACAATAGCGATGTTTTTCTTAATTTCCTGAATCTCAAAAATATTCCTCATGATAAACATCTTGGTTCATCTGCACAAAGGCTTTTGTTGAGACTAACCAGAACCACACAACCAATCAGTAGCAATCTGTTGGTTGCCTGTGCTAAGAACAACAAAGCAGTGGGAGCTCAACTCATGAAAAGGCATTTGTCCCAGAAGTCCTATTATGATAAGTCCAGCCAACTGCTCATTCCATTACAAGAAGGTGAGATAGTGAGGATGCAGACATCCAAAGGTTTTGATTGGATTGGAGTCATGAAAAGTGTATGTCCAGAGCCAAGATTGTACATTGTGGAATCACAATGAGTTGAATGTAGGTGGAATCGGAAACATTTGGTACTGGTGCCCGAGCCTGTATTACAGCATCTTGCCTGTGAAAAAGACTCTAGATCTCAGAGTGAGTTATTTAGTGTTCCAGTTCCAGAGCACATTCCAGCAAATATCCCTGTTCCAGAGAAGATTTCCAAAACTCCTGAAACAGATTGTTCACCAATGACTGTCCCTGTTGCTAAACCTAGTCCTAACTGTTATATCACTTGAGCAGGTCACATTTCCAGACCATGTTCCAGATACACGGCAACTTGGACATGAACATTGTGTTTATTTCTCAGTGTCTGTATAATTACATGTCTTTTTCAGATGTAATTTTATTGTGGGCAATTCACTAAACAGGGAGGATGTAGATCACTTTGCATGTATACCTTTAAGAAGCTTTCCATGGGCTTGCACATGTGTATAAATACTGAGCACATGTGAGCCAGACTGCCATTTTGTACAGAGCTGTTGAGATGTAAGCATGCCTGTATGTAATGGTCTGTCAGTTAATCAGTTCATTTATATTTTATGTTGCTGCTATCCATCCTGATATGTTTCTATATAAACAAACTACCCTTCCTGTTCGTCTTGAATCATAACATAGGATGAGCAACAGGTGTCCTGCAGTATGGAGCACAGGAATACTCTCACATCAGTTAGCTATATAACAAGGTCTTAACCACTAAGTAGTGTTGCATATAAAGAGGTTGTCTGAAAGCAGCAAACCAGGAAGTTTGTTTCTTACCCACAAGATCACCTGAAGTAAGATTCTGGTAATGTGGTGTGGGAAATCCCAGTCAGAACTAACTTGTAGAGTATAACCTTACCAAACCACATGTTTACAGAGCTGGAAATTGAGCTTGGCAGAGACCTGTAGATGTGAGTTTTCTTGTTTTTCAAAAGCCAGCCTGTATATTGGAGGAACTGTAGTTTCTGCATACTGCTGAAATAACTGAGGGTACTGTGTTTGATTTGTTTCAGAGTGGAAGCCAATGGGACAGTTATTTTGTTTTGTTTCATACTAGAAGATGATAGGGAAGCTATTTTGCTTTGTCTGCCTATGTGACATTACTGAAAAACCTGGGATTTTATATATGTCTTCCCTCCAGTGTGTCTCTGGACTTGACTCCTCCATCCTGGAAAATATGTGTGTGTGTGTGTGTGTGTGTGTGTGTGTGTGTGTGTGTGTGTGTGTGTGTGTGTGTGTGTGTGGGGGTAATACTGATTAAGTTTCAATTACTGTTGGTAAGGTTGCACTGGAAAGCATTGGTCTCAGCCAGAGATGGGTGAAATCATAACGAGGCAGTGATTATAATGTTGATATGCAGCTGTACAGTGTAAAGCACATTTGTATAAGGAAGAACCTCAGTATTACCCAAGCCAGCAGCCATGCACATCTTCAGTACTCCCTGTGGCTTCTTGTGTACAAAAATGTTGAATATGCCTTTAACAGTGTGTTTCATATGAAAACAATATGGAATGGGACTTAATAACAGGTAAAATTACCTGTGTTTATAAGAGCTCTCATAACAATTTTAATCAGGCAATCAGTTGTATTAGTTAGATAATGAGATACCAGTTACCTATTTTGTATTATACAAAAACAGGTTGCCTATTCAGAGTAACCAAGAATTAGTTTACTCAGTTAAAGCTTCAATATGGAGTAAAGCAGGGTCTTTGCCTGGAGGTCCAAAATTTGTGGAGTTTCATGGAAAAATTGGGGTTAACTGTGCATGTAGTTTGACTTAAAACTCAGGTGAAGATTATTATGGTTACTGAAGCTAAAGGGAAGGCCTGGCAGGGTCAACAACTGTATTTACCTGAGGAACGGCTGATGGGAAGAAAGGCTATTGTCTGGACTGCTGACATGGACTATAAAGCCTGGAGTAAATGTACTTTAGTCAGAGGTTGAATATAAAGTCATATTTGTTATTTTTTCATTTTTCAACTGTTGATTCATACTCCTGTATGTTTTTATAAACGTGTGCCTCAGTTGTGTTTCCAGACTTACACGGGTGGTGTGTACATTGGAAGTTTTGGACATGGACCCACCAATATACCATTTGTTCCATATCTCTGCTGCCAAGTACATAACCTATTTGGACTAACATTTCCTGAGGATTTTATAACTAGAGACACTTTGCTGCTGTTGCTGGCTATTTATGGTGCACTTCCTTTAACATACACTCATGGAGGAACTCCTGAAACTGCTCAAAGAATTGAAGGAGTACACTGAACAAAATTTGATACAATTACAGCAGCAGTTGGTAGGACTATATAAAGTCTAGCCACCCCCAGAAATGTGAATGTCATAAGAAGTATAGCAAAGAGGAATGGAAATTGTTAAAACGTACAATACATGAAATAAAGGAAATGCTATTATAGTTTGTTTTCTTTCCTATTTCTGTATATGCACCACTGTCAGTTTACAAAAATGTCAACTTTAATAAAGAGACTGACCTGGTATCCTATCTGGTGGTTTTTAAATGATTCATCACCCCCCCAGAAAAGTGGGCAAAATTCCCGTCATACCAAATGACAACACAAGCATTAAAATATATATGCAGATATTTCGATACTGAAAGGACTTATATACACACACTATGATAAATTTAAAAAGGTACTTTTAGCTAGGGGTGGGATAACTTCTGAAGTACAAGCCATAAAATTCTACAATTGGACTTTTAATGTTAACAACCCAGTAAGAACTCAGATACATCACTTGAAATATATTTTAAATTGTGACTGGAACCTGAAAGTAATAATAAAGTAAAACTGTTGGAAATACTAGCTGTAGCCTTGTCTAGTACTATGAGAAGGAGGGTGTTGTGAGGTGATCCCAAAAATTCTGATAAATTAGCCACTTCAGCTAAACACTTATTAGTTAATGACACAGTGTATAAAACTGAATCATCTACTTCTAACTCTGAAGTTGCAATAAGAAATTTGCAATTTCCTGTTAAAAATGAGAAAGATATGGGTTAACTTTTTTCAAACATATATGAAAAACCAAACAAATCCAAAAAACAACTGGTATTAAAAAAATAAAACAAAAAACAAAAATAAATGCAAAAAGTCAAATAACCTAAGAAAAACATGTCCAAAACAGTTTTCAGTAAAGGCTAAATACTTTTATCATATAATTCAATGGATTTCATTACAGCCATCGTGTTACTAAAGACAATAGCATTTAAATGATCCAGCAGTCATGTAATGTTACCAAGTGATGTCAAAAATGTTATTCAGGTTCAAATCTAAATATGTTTCATACATAAACTGTTACAACAATGTATTGTTAAATGTTAAAATAGAAAATCTTCTTCTTCTTTCGGCTTTTCCTGGTTAGGGGTCACCACACCGGAACTCCAGTCCGCTAATGGTTGGCAATAGAGTTTTTATGGGTGCCGAGGTGCCAGTTCAATGCCCAACCTTCAACGAAGGCACGCCCATTCTACGCATGTCATTTGAATGCCACTCGACTGTGGAGAGGACATGCAGACTCCATACAGAAGGTGCTCCCGCTGAGAATCGAATGGGAGAACCTCTTGCTGTGAGGCAACAACGCTACTGCTGTAACACCGCCGCTTAAATGTTAAAATAGAAAAGAACGTACTAAAATAAAAAAGTTTAAAAATAGCTAATAAAATAAAGACATACATCAAACCATTGCTGATCTTAATTTCAAAATATTACTACTAACAGTCTCATTCAAATCGGGACTGTTAGTCGCATCATTTCTTAGTTACCATATGTTGGTGAACAAAACCCATATCGGTGAGCTATTTAAACACAGTAGAGATAAGCTGCCTTGAAACTGAAGATGCTCCAAATTATAACATGGCCCTATCCTGGTAGAAGTTAGAGAAACCATTTCTAAGAGGGAAACTGCATCACATATAACTATTACTAAGATTACACCAGTTGAATAGAAACATTACCTCTCTGGGCATGTCACTTTTGTTAGGGCCAAGGGAGGGGCACCTTTTCAGATGACTTTGGCTTGGGTTCATTAGGAATGAAAAGGGAGGCAGGGAGATAAGCAAGCAGGTGACAGTACTTAATAAAACCCCAGCAGATGTGGTAATAGGTAATAGCTTTGACAACATAGTACCCTATATACATGCAATTACACATAGCCAAGCTTGGAGGCATTCACAGAGGAAATATAGCAGGGGTTATAACCAGCCAACCTCCACACTTCCAGTAGAGGCTGGTAATGTGTCCACTTCAGAAAAAGGGCTTGGTGGTAGTGAAAAGAATAAACCAGATCAACAGCTATCAGATGGTAAGTTACTTCAGGGAAAGAAATCTTTGACTATTGGAAAGTTCTGAACTTTCTTTACAAAGAGAATTACGTAGGATTACACAAAGACAGAGAGTCAAGGCAGCCACAGTTGTCACCTCCTAGTTTTCAGATCTTGAAAGAGACACCTAAGGGGGCTGCTAATCCTCAAGGGCAGTAATATATATATACATATATATATATATATATATATATATATATATATATATATATACATATACATACTCGAAAAATACATTGTTGAACAGAAAATGGACTCCTAAAGAGAGAATGAAAGGAGAAGGTGCGCACCAGACCAGTTGATAGGCCCAATGAGCTATCAGCAGGCACTTCTGGCTGTATCCCATAATATTAAAGGGGCTTCCGCTTATGCAAATTTGTATTGACCAGGCATTATAAAAAACATAAAAGGGTACTGCAAAGCATGTGAGTAGTGTCAAAGTGTTAATATAGCAAACAAAACCAGAGTGCAGCTAACTGCTAAACATCATACAGATACAGGTATCCAACAAACAATAAAATGGTAGGGTTATTTATCAGGGCAAAGAGACGTTTGGTAAAAGTGGGCAAAAGTGTTCTACTCTGTCAACAAAACTCCAAGGGGCTTTCAAAACAAAAATATGAGTGAGTGTGATGTGAGTTGAATCTTTTACCTCAAACTTCATTTTCTGAGAATTTGCCAATTAAACTGGCATGAGTGTGGGAAGAAGGGTGTTTTGTGAGAAGAACCAGAATAAACTGAAAAATGCTTCTGCTTTATGGCAAAAATGGATGAGAAATGAACTAAGCTATATTAAATAAAATGCAATTGTTTAAAAAAGTAAAGAAGCTGGACTGTATTTGACATGTGAGTAAACTGTGATATGTAAAATGTATATAATGGTTTATATGTGCATTTCCACTGTAAAAGTAAATTAAACTTAATTTAGGACACTAATTGTTACCTCACAAGTGTGTGCAATTTGGCAAAATCTAAATCTTCTTGGAAGCGGCTGAGTTAGGTTGCATGATGATGGCTTACTTGGACACTGTCTCTTGAATCTTGTCCTTCCTCCTTTGAACATGTGGAAACAAGGAATCATCTTTCGAAATATGAATCAAAGCAACAGACACAGGAAAATCCTGCCTGGAATTTCTATAAGCAGATTCTGACTGTTAATGCAAATTACAAAGTAAGTCAAAGTTTTAGAATTACTGCTTTGTCTGCTGAAGCATGGCTTTGGAGGCATAGCTCAAACAATATTATCCCCTGAAACTTCTGCTTTGTCTTAAAATTCAGAAGTGCAAGGGGACAATATACCTTTATCTCAGAAATAGTTTCCAGTTCAGAAGTTAACCAGTTTTTGAACATTATATGTCTGTCAGTACTTGTATTATCAGTACTTTGTGTAAGGCCTGTAGTGTTTGGGTATTTATATGGAAATGAAATATTTACTGCATTGATTTCAAGCAATTATTTTTTATTATTTAACTTTGAATGCTCATAGTTGATATTTATTAATAATGTAAAACTAAAAGTAAGGCCAATTTTTTAAAGTTATCAACTGTATATCTGACATTAGTAAGATTTCACTCCCCCTCATATCAAATCAGACTCATTCAATGTATTTAATTTTCACAATAAAATTAGAAAATATTTCAGCATAACTAAACACATTTTCCCAAATTGTCATTGCATGAACTGCCATTATGACAAGCTAAATTTTTCAAAAGTCTTCCATATCTTGGCAGTCTAAAGGATGGTGATACCCACATATCAGTGGCACCTGAAGCCAAAAAATTACTTTGGCCACCATCTTTTGTTGATACAGAGTCTGGTGACAATTCTGGTTGATGCCTTATTGGCACCCTAGTCAAGTTAAACTCTCGTTTAGTCGCCTCTCTTGATGCCTGTCTGAAAGTCAAATGAAGAGGCATGGACAATATCATGTTTATTTATTTATTTAAATTTTGTTGACCAGGTTAAACCTGCTGGATGACATCCATTTTCAGAGGGAACACTGGTCGTAAAGTACAGCAAAATGCTTATAAAGCAAGCAAAATACACTACAAGTTAGAAGCAGATTCCAATTAGGATA
The DNA here is from genome assembly GCF_019279795.1 of Protopterus annectens. Classification (NCBI taxonomy): domain Eukaryota; kingdom Metazoa; phylum Chordata; order Ceratodontiformes; family Protopteridae; genus Protopterus; species Protopterus annectens. The sequence goes on from NC_056728.1 coordinate 94,736,500, forward strand.
TTAGAATAATATGGTGAATTAACGATTGTAGATAGATATATACATTTTACTTATAGTGCAATGTAGTCAGAGTGGCAAAAGATGAAAGGGGTGGAAAATAATTATAAAATTCAAAAGAAGAGAAGGGACACAATGGAGTAGTGGTGCAACTAAAGGTATACTTGCAAAGCAGTAAAAGGAAATATACCATGCCACATAATAGAACACTGTAAAGTAAAGACTAGTTGTAATAGTAGAAACTTAGTAAAAATGTTAAGGAAAATAGAAATAAATAAAACATTTAGAGGGGAACAGAGATATAATAATGCATCGGTAAAATGTCAAGTGAATGTTGTTGTTCTTCTTTTGGCTTTTCCCGGTTAGGGTTCGCCACAGCGGAACTCTGGTCCGCTAATGATTGGCAGTAGATTTTTACTGTGCCGAGGTACCAGCTCGACGCCCAACCTTCAACGAAGGCACGCCCATTTACACATGTCTTTCGAACGCCACTCGACCACGGGGAGGACATGTAGACTCCACACAGAAGGCACTCCAGCCGAGAATCGAACGGGAGAACCTCTTGCTGTGAGGCAACAATGCTACCGCTGCACCACCGTGGCTTCAAAATGTCAAAGAAAAAGGCTGATACATTATAATTAGGTGGTAACAATCAAGTTATGTCACACTTATGACATAAGATAATGTTTTTCCAATCTAAATTGCCACTCATATAGTGCCTTTTTTAGGCAGTGTTCCAAAGACCAAACTACCACTGTAACAGCTACAAACAAATGCAATCTGAGGGTCATGCTGCTGAACGCTAGAAGTCTAAATCTCAAAATGCACTCGCTCGAAGCACTCCTTAAAATGGAGAACATTGACATTTGTGCTGCAACAGAGACCTGGTTCAAGGCAGCAGATAGCACCCCTGCACTACCAGGCTATAACTCATTCCATATCTTTCAGCCCCAGACCTTGGACCAAAGCTCCAAAGGTGCTGGTGTTTCCATATTTATAAAGGATACATACACTTCCAGACTGGTAGCCCAACATGACATATCAGAGATACTTCAGGTGCAGCTAATATTGGGTAAGACAGCGATTCAGGTTGTAGCCTGCTATAGGTCCCCAACCATGACCCAAGACTCACACTCCACTTTCCTAAGCACCCGTGAGAATATTAGGGTCCAACCTAACACTCTCATACTGGGTGACTTCGACTAACCCTCCATTAACCGGGAAAGCTACTCATGTACCAATACACTTGCCCAATGTTTCCTGGAATTCATTAATTCCAATGCCCTGGACCAGCTCATTCTTACCCCCACTAGAGGTAGCAACATCCTTGACCTGGTCATTACTAACATGGGTGACCGTTGCTCTGTACCAATAGTCAACTCCTCCCTGGTTAGATCCGGCCACAAACTAATCACTTTGGAAATCCACATCCCTCTCACCCCTCCCCTGCAAAGGTAACCACCTTGGAAAACTTCTCCAAAGCTAATTTGGGGCTCCTAAAAACAGAGGTGGCTAACTTCACGGCACCCATGCAATTGGAGAACAGCTGCATGACCGCCGAATCATACACTAATCCCCTGTATGAACACGTACACAAATGCATGGATCTTGCCATACCCAACAGAACCAAGATGCTCGCCTCCAAAAAAAGGAAGCCAATCTGGTGGTCCCCTACCATAAACAAACTCTACAACAGAAGGGGGAAACTGATGAGAAATAAGGTGAAATCCCAAGATTGGATAAACTCCCTTATCATCCTCAACAAAAAGTTGAGATTCCTCATCAAATCCTCTAAAGCTAGCTATGAAAACAGAATTGAAGCAGATAGTAAAGACAACCACAAGGCCTTCTATAGTTATGTAAAGAATCTCCACGGCAATACCCATATTTGCTCGGAGCTGTTGCACAATGGCATCTCCTATACCGAGCCAAGAGATATTGCCAATATACTGGCCGACAGATTCAGTGCAAACTTTACCCCTCTCTCCCCCATCAAAGGACCAATCACAATATCAGTAGGTTGCCAGGCACCCAGTATTACTGCTGCACAGTTTAAAACAGCTTCTATGAGACCTGACAATATCCCTGGCTATGTTCTACATGAACTACAGAGTGAACTGGCACCTCACCTGTGTGCCCTGTTCAATCACAGCCTCACCTCAGGCTTTGTCCCTGCTGAATGGCGCACTGCTACAGTCATCCCTCTCCACAAAGGTGGAGTGACTACAGACCCTGGGAACTATTGCACCATTAACTTGACAAGTCTGATATATAAAGCTATGGAACGCATTATCATGGACCTAATAAACAAAGATATAGGGAACCTCCAAACTCTGGATCCCACACAGTTTAGTTTTGTGAAGGGTAGATCATGCCTGCTCAAACTGGTTGAGTTCTTTGAGTCAGTCACCAGAGCTGTGGATGAAGATAAGTGGTTCATACAGCCTACCTTGATCTGCCCAAGGCCTTTGATACCATTCCCCACTCAGGAATCATAGAAAAACTCACTAAGCTAGGCATTGACCTCTATATCACTAGGTGGGTTGCAAACTGGCTCACAGATAGAACCCACAGTGTGAAAGTAGCTGACTCCAAGTCAGACTGTCGACCAGTCACTAGTGGAGTCCCACAGGGTTTGGTCCAGAGTCCTCTCCTGTTTGGTATCTACTTCTCTGAAGTCCAGGCCAACACAAAGGGACTCTGGCTGACAAAGTTCGCAGATGATTGCAAGTTGGGAGCCATAATTAACTCCCCAAGTGATGTTGACATCCTACAGAAAGGCCTGTTAGTGTCAGAACCACGGCCTTAACCTCAATGCCAAAAAATGTGTCATCATCATCTTTGGGAAAAACCCGATTCCCATGAATTACCTCATCAATGGGAGTCCACTGAATACAGAAGGTGTCATAAGGGATCTGGGAACACAGGTTGACAGCAACATCTCTTTTGACCACCACATTGCCACTGTGGTCAGAAAGTCCTTCTATGTGGCACATCTCATTACTAAGGGTTTTGCATTAAGGAAGAAAGAGGTCATTGTTTCCATCTACTCTTCCCTCATTAGGCCAATCATCGAGTATAATGCCCCATTGGGCATGTATCTTGCTAGACACCTACAACTGGAGAGGCCACAAAAATACCTCACAAAGAGGATCATAGTCCTTAAACACTTGTCCTATATGGCCATACTCAAAAAACTCCAACTATTCTCTGTCTCATATCGCCTATTTAGAGGCGATCTCTGCTTGACTTACAAAGCCATGTCTGACCCAGCTCTGTTAGAAATGCTACATCGAAAGAAATCCCAATCCCTCCGCATCACACGCTCCAGAGACCTCAACCTCATTACCCCAAACAACAGAACAAGCTGGAGGGACAGGTTCATAACCCACAGACTGCCCATGCTATGGAATAGATTTCCCATACATGTCAAGCGGAGCGCCTCAATGGCCCTCTTCAAGAGAAATCTTGATGAGTGGATGGGAAATAGAAAATTCACCCCGGGCATCACTCCAGTGGCTCTACTTGACAGAGGCACTGGGAACTAAGGTCGGGTGGCACGATGCCAGGGTAATCCTATGGGTTAGGCTTGTAAATGCTCTAGGGCCATTAGCCTAGTAAACCTATGAAAATATAACATAATTGTTTAAAAGTGGTGGGATTATCGATTATTCTGAATTCAAATGGTATTGTGTTTTAATCTCTAGAAAGAAAAGTACAAGATGCTCTATCTCTAAGCTTGTGCATAAATAGGAGGCAACTGAGTGTTGGTTTGCTTTCACATGATATCCAGTTTAAGTTGTTGATTATGATAAAAATATGCCTGCTATCTTCCAACTGGGCTGCAAAACTTGCTATTTCTTAGTAGATGGATTCCAGTTTTTCTCAAATAGATATTTGTTAAGATTATTCATAGCATTACAGTAATTAAAGAACTTGGCAGAAGGATAATGTTGGCCAGTGGTTGTCTTGTACAAGGGGAGAAACATCTGTTATTATGGCAGAGGGATCTAAATTTTCTGTAAAGGTCTTTCTTTATACTTTTGGCATATTCAAAAAATCAGTTTACTGTCAACGGCAAGACCAAGGCATTGCAATGGTTTACAGTTCTAATTGCATTAGCAGTACTGGTACTTTGTGCTTGTCCAAAAAAATATTAGCTTTGTTTTCTTCTCATTTAAAATGAGGCTGCAGTCATTTAGCCAAATAGTAAGTCTGTCTGTTGATTGTTGCATCTGTGATAGTAGGACACCTGTGTTTTTGGCAATTTGTATAATTGAGCTATCAGTATAGTGTAGAAGTTTAAGGTCTCTTGTGCTTTGTCTTATATCATTCATAAAGATGGTAAAGTGTGGTGGACCTGCAATGGAACCTTCTGCCCCCCCCCCCCATGTTACAGTTAAATGCATTAGGCAAGTTTTGCCAAGCTGCTGTTCGGGTTCTGTCTTTTAAATAAGTTAAAAAACATTTTAACACTATTTGAGAACAACATTTTTTTAATCAATCCCTTATTATTTTATCACAGACTGTATATAAGGCTTTAGAGAAATCCAGGAATGGCTGGTAGCCGGTCTGTTGTCACGCTGGGTGGCAACATGATTTATTACTTTGACCAGGGCTATTTGAGTACTGCGACCAAGTCAAAAACCATTATCTGCATTAATGAACTGGTTATTTGTTGTTAACTGATCAGTTAGTTGAGAATCTACCATTTTTTCAAGTATTTGGTATTTGTTTGAGTATGGAGATTGAGTAATTGATCCATTGAGGTTGCAACGTATCTGTTCCTTTTATTTCGTTGTTTTCAGATGGTTTTGACTGCGATAATTGTTAAGTAAAAGTGGAATTTACTATTGTCTATGTTGCTAGATGGGCAGTTGCCTTTGGATAATGATGATGATGATGATGACTGAGAGAAATTTTCTATAATTGATTTGAAGTGACTGGCAAAGGTGTTTGCAGTATGTTGGTCACTAAGGAGTTTTATAATGGTTGCCTCAGCTGTTTATTTTACTTTGCCAATTATCTTGTTAATGTTTTTCAAAATATTTGCTGGATTGTCTTTATTCTTGTATTGCAAGTTGAGGCAGAAATTTTACTTGACTTCTCTAAGTTGTTTTAGAAATTTATTTCTAAGCTCTCTTGCAGGACAAAAATATTATTCCTTAGGTTTTGTAGGGTTTCCAGGTATTGTCACATCGTTTCATAAGACTGCAGGTGGATTTTGTCGATCAAAGGGAGAGATGAGGTCTTTATTCTAATTGTTCTTGTTGGAGCATATTTGCCTAAGAGTGAAAAGACAGCGATTTTTTTCAAACGTTGGATGGCTTCATGTATAGCTTAAGATAACTATAGTATGACGTAATAAACAGAAGGCAATTCCTGAATTATTTTATCTGGGAGTAGTTCATTTTCTAATAGTGGTAGTTTTTGATGAGGTCAATGGTGACTTGTTTTACCATTTGGTAAAAATTATGTTGTAGTCATTAAGGAGAATGCCACTTTGAATGAAGTTGTTAAGTGTTATTTGGGATCCAATCAACTGTGTTGCTTGGTTTATTTTTTGATCTGTTGTTGTGAGTGATGTTATTAGCCGAGAAAAATTTACAGTTTGAATGTTGTAATCTGAGTTATGTTTTGTTGTGTTTGTCCTTAGAATAATAAAGTCTTCTTGCAGAAAAGTTTCAGCTGAGCAGTTTTCATTATACCATTTTATTCATACTTGGGTTGTAGGCAGTTTTATTGGATGTGTAGCTGTTTCTTGCATGCTAATGTGATGCTAACTATAAGTGATACAAGACTGGGAATGGTATTAGGCAATTTAGGAATTAGAAATAAAAGGTGGAATTTTTGATCACAATGAGAGTGCCACCAGCTGTATTATTTGATCAATCTTTTCTGTAAATAGTAAAACTGGGTAGGTTAAAATCTAAGTTTTATATAAGTGACTTTAGCCAGGTTTCAGATATTCCAATGATTGTTTTACCTGTGATTGAAATATGCAAAAACGTGTTGCATTGACTTTTTGCTTTAAAATGCATAATCTGTATTATGTTGCAGTCAGTTTATGAAGTATGATCTTAAGGCCAGCAGGAATCCTGGATTTGATTCAGTGTGAAATACTTTGTCACGACTTACTCAGAAAATATTTGAATCAAAATGAAAACATCATTGTATTTATTGTGTTATTGTGAATACGATCTTGAAGTATTCAGTAACTGCACGGTTTGTACTATTCATTTTCATATATTTCACTGTAATTTGCAGAACTGTTCAGCTCTTGTGTTATAATCTTTGTACTATGTGCTGATTTCACATGTGGTGTTAAACTTGTGTCCTATATCTGTTGGCATAGTACAGAAGTTAGTTTGGAGCTGTCAACATCCATTTGTATATGAGCATTCTCTAGTCCCCAATTTATTTTCACTTTTTACGGGATTGTTGTTCTTTATTTAGCATTTCACATCGAAAGCAAACTACATTCTATATTTTGTGTTGCATTTTATACGAACATTTTATCTGGCATGTTGAAAGACTGTTTTGTTTTGAATTGAGATACTGAATTTGTTTTACTTGGCTTTAATTCTGGTATGAAATGTTGATGCTCTCCCTGTAATAACTGTTTATTATTTAAATTAATAGCTCAATAATCTTTGGTTCAGCTATATAATCTATATGATTCCAGGCTACATTGTCTGCTCTGCAGCTTCTACAAACCTTCCATGTGCCCACGTACTATGTTGATTTTAATGATTCATCTTTCAACTGTCCAGCTTTTTGCATAATGTCCAGATTCTTGCCTCATATTTTTGGTCTGCTCTTCATAAAATATGTGGTTTTCTGGCAAATCATTGAGGACTGAAGTCACTAAATAATGACAGGCATTTGAGTTTCAGACTTCATACGTTCCAGAAAATGCATACTAACGTAAACACAGTTATTCTCTTAACTTTCTATTTAGCCATTGTCCCTATACTTGGGCCTTTGTCGTCCCGCCTCCATTATTTTTGGCTTTGTCCAAAATTCTTGCACTAAAGGTTGAGAGGTATACGGGTATATGCATACAGTCACATGCATGTTTGTATATATATTTATACACATGCACTCATCTATCTATCAATCTATATATGTATTTAATTTCCTCTAAAACTCAAGGAGAACTTGATGGTATTAATTGGCAAGCTGGGGAGTGCTATGGATGGGTGCAAGTGTGCGCTGTCCTTCCTGCAATGGACTAGCATCCCATGAAGGACTGGTTCTTTTATTATCTTCCAAATAACAAAAAAAAAGAAAACAATGCGGTACATACGCGAAAAGCGAGGGGAGTAGTTGTTATCTCATAACCGCGAGAAAATGTAAAGGAACAGCCAACATAAACAGAAGAAATTGTTGCGAAATTAAGAAAGACTACAACTCCCGAGTCCATTGAGAAACTGAATGTTAAGTACCAACAATGCTTCTTGCCTTTCTCCATCCTTCCTTTCCATCCAAGTATTCCAGGGACGCGATGACGTCGTTAGCATGGATCGTCGCGCTGACGTCATCGGACCAGAGCCAGGCTGCAGCTGGCATGGGAAGCTGTCCCGGGAGGACTGACAGTGTCTGTGTCCTGGAGTGCTGGAGTGGCTTATACAGAGGAGCAGCGCACGCGTTTCGGGATGTTGTGGTTGTGAGGGAGAAAGAGAGCACAAACCACAGCACTGTCTCCAGCGCCACTCAGTAGTACTTTGGGCATCAGCCAGTGGTGGGAAGGATTTACTTTGGAAGTCGTTGTTTTCCCCACTTCATCCGGCATTCCGTGGGAGTATTATTGTCCGTGGTCTTACATGGAGAAGCTGGTAACAATCCCACAGTAGGCTCGCTGAGTCCCGCAGCCGGCTGCAGGGCCCGAGCCGGTGGGGCGGCAGAGGGAGAAGGGCATCGGTACAACTTGTCATTTTTTGGGTGAACGGGGCCGCCGTTAAGTCCCGATGGCACCACTCAGTTCACATCTGGGTGAGACTGGTTTGTGGAGACCTGACCATTATTAAATGGGTTTAGCTGCTGGACCTTCGTCGGTATACTGACACGAATTTTCAGAAATACACATTTCTCTGGATAGAAGGAACAGCTTGCCTACTTCAGGGAGATAGTTGCCTTTGATCAGCGTACTCCTTCAGTGCAGAATGACAGCCAATTATCAGCAGCAGCTTGCCAACTCCGCGGCTATCCGGGCCGAGATCCAGCGGTTCGAGTCTGTGCATCCCAACATCTATTCCATCTATGAATTGCTAGATAGAGTGGATGACCCATTACTGCAGAACCAGATCCGGGAGCATGTCATCGCCATTGAAGGTAGGACGTGACACTGTACATTATGTTTTCATTTTGCTTTAATATCCCGCCGCATAGAAAACAGTACCAGTAGTTTGAGTATATTTTGTTTATGGTGTGTGTGTATGTATGTGAAAGACAAACGTTTACCAGGCTATTGCATGGTTGAAGATTTCGTATTGGTTACAGGTGGTAGATAAATGATTATATGAGACAAGATCTGTTAGCTAATTATTCCTAAAGTATGATTTTTTTACATGACAGATTGTGTGTGCTGGTTTCACGTTATTCTGTCAAAAATGTGACGGTGTTATGCTGTAGCTATTAAAAAAAGAAAAACGCGAAGATTGTTATATATAGGTGCAGCAGTTTATTTATTTTGTCTTTAAAATGTAGAAGTTAAGAGGTCTGAATGGAGGTGGGGTTGAAAATTATGAATATTTTAACATTGAAGTTTGCAGTTTTTTCCCTGTAAAACTACTTTGTTGATGACAAAGTGAGGGGAGTCGCATTGTACTTGTTACCTATTAGTTTTGTGAAGAAGAGTGTAAACTAAAATACTTTGGGGCACTGAGGCTGTTCAAAAGCACAATTGTTATTGTTGTCAAAGGTGGGAGTGATCTAAAACTGGACCTTTGCTAGCACACAAGTAGGTAGCAGTACAATTTTTTTTTTAATTTTTAAGACATATTATATATCTGCGTTGTTTGACCTTTGTAGGACTTTTCATTGTCTTCCTTCTCCATTTATATAGTTTTTCATGTTTTCTAGATTTCTGTATATATTTATCATTTTGTACTTTAAAACCATACCACTGTCCAGCTACATGTTCGGTTGAGGGCAGCTTGCTGTGGTTGCAGGGCCTACAATATTCTGCTAATTCTATTGTGTTAAATACATTTATGTCCACTGACCGACAGCATTATTTACATTAAAATTATCTTTCTGCAGTGTTTTGTTTTATGTCTAAGCACAGGAACTCTACTCTAAAGATCTTGTCAGTTGTTTCATTTGCTGTTTATTTATTTTTTGTAGTATACCATTATTTTCAATACTACACAGGTATAATACAAAATGATCATTTCTGTATCTTATCCCTTAAGATTGATAACATCACAGGTAGAAAGTGGAGTGAACGTTTCTGTGCTTAGTTCAAGTGACCATAAAAGTGGAGTGAACGTTTCTGTGCTTAGTTCAAGTGACCATAATGTTTCATTAGCTAAACTACAATTCTTCTGGTTAGCAACTATAATGGACATTTATTTTGTTGCAGCTTTGCATGCAAAATATGTTCTGCATTTAAATGTTTCATGTAGAAATGCTGAAGTTATTCAACACAGTATTCTGCAGAAAGGAAAATGTTGCTTGAAACTGTCTGTTAATAACTCTTCGTAAAAGCGAAGTAGTGTTATTAAACAAACATTTCTGAAACACATTGCATTTTAAGACGTTTTACTAAATATTTGCTGTTTTAGGATTGTAGCATTTCCTGCACTGTTGTGATGGAGACATTTATTTGTTTGTTTTTGTAATTATATGCGTCATGCTTTTTTGTGTACATTACGTCAACCCATGTAGTTGTGTAGCTGAAGAGAAATATCTCTTGGTAAATCATTTTTTTTGATATGTTGACAAATGTTACAAGCATCAAAACTTTGACATAGTTTTGAACATTTAGGTGTGGGGCATCTCTCTCAACTCATGAAAACAAGAAGGTATGATGTGCTGGGGTACAGAAACATCTAGCATATTAGAATATTTTTCTGTTTATTTACAGGGAGACTGGGAAAAGTTGAAAAACATAAACAATGAAGTATGTATACACTTGTTTTTGCAAGGAATCAAGATCATAGGTGAAATGGCTTTATTATTTTAAAACATGCTCAGTTGGGCACAAAATGCTGTCTGGAGATTATGATTTTTTTATTGGAATGGTTCTGGATTGGCTGGTGCCCTAGAAAATTACTGTATAACTGAGGAGGCCCTAGATCACCCTGGTAAACATCAGCATGCTATGAACAGGTGGAAAGGCAATGGCCATCAATTTGCTTCCATGGGAATGTGGGGAAGTTCTTATGTTTCATTCCTTAAAATCTTGGAGTGAGATTGCATAGTTTGATTTTGCATTGTTTAAGCTGGGTGGATTCACTTGGTTAGGGTATGTTAAGTAGTATGTTATAGAGACATAACTTGCAGAAATGCTTTGTATGTTTTCTCCATTTTTATTACATAGTCTGCCTACTGCTTCTTGTAGTTTTCCTATCGCATCAGATGCCACTGTTCTATAGCAAATTTAGGATCCTTGTATGGAAAAGAAAGTACAAGCTGTTTCCTTTTGTGCATGTTGCTTTAAGTAAAATCTTAGACCCATCCGGAATATCTGTTTCAATCTGTCAGTCTGATAGTCCATGAGAAAGTCTTTTTCATTAATTTTGACACATTTTAGGAAAGTCTTGATGCACGGTTTCATTGTTCTGTTTTTATTTCTTTATTTGAAAACTGGCATCTTGTGTTTTGTATTATTTATTTGTGTTGTCTTCTTGCTTGCATATGCTGTTAGAATCTGTTTCTGGCTTTAAGGGCAATGGTGCTGATACAATATAAATATTTGTATAACTTGTATGCAACGAGCAAAAATTACAATATCTATCGATTTGTGAGATTAGATCTGTATATGTCTACACAGTTATAAAGCCATTGAAGAAAAACTGCACAGTTTCTGCATTGTGATCTCTGTTCATTAATGTTTTTTTGAAAACTCTAATACACTGCTTGATATTAACATAGGCCTTAGCAAGCATCATCTGTTTGCTGTTGATGTAGCCTTAAATTAAAACACCCAAGTCATATCACACAAAGGCTTGAAAAAAGAACAACACATGGAAGTTTGTGCTTGAGTGGGATATGCGTACACATGCCCATGTTCTGCTCCCACTTTATCTGTTTTTTTACAACTAGATGCATATTTGGATAGAATGATATTGATCACATTGGTCACTGTCCCACTGTATAAGATGACCACAGGGGCTACATTCATGCAAGACCTTAGACTGTCAATTTCAGCCACTCAGCACAGAGACAGGACTTCTCTGTGCTCTACTCATTTCTAGGACCAGCTACCTCAATAGGTGGAACAACTTACCTTTGGTTTCCATACCAGGTGGTTGGACTAATTTTCCAGTACTGACACTGCAGTGCAATATAAAAAGTAGGTGTACATTGACAAATGCTTATTTTTTTAGTTATGTCTGTAAAGTTTGAGTGTGAGCAGTGATATCTATATCTCTATACCAGTCTTCTCTTTTGTACAATTTGTTGCATCTAAGTACCATTTACATAGAATCAGTTACTCTGAGTTTACTGTTTGCTAAAAGCTGTTTATTGTCAATTAATTGTCATTCTTGTCCCTGGTGGTAGTGGTATGAAGTATCTTTGTAATCCATCAACTTGTTACCTTTCGGTGTGTGCTTACTTACAGCTGTACCTTGGAGAAATAAGCAGATATTCAACTAATACTTCAGTATGCAGAATTAATAGGTTTGCCTTATCATTTTCAGCTTGTGACAGCACAGATAGATGTGCACAAGCTTAATATAAATGCCCTGTTTATATTTTATGTTCCTGTATTATCAGTGCCATTCACTGTGAATTGTCATGGAGTGAATAACAGGAAGTGTTCAAGGCTCATTACAGAAGAAATGTTGCTGTTTTATTTGCACTAATAGTTCTGTTAGTGGCTGTAGTGCTTACAAGAACACTGCTTCCAAATCACTTTCAGTAGCTACAGGTAGCTACAGGTTGGTGACTAAGTTTCATAGTAAACTGTCAGGAGCTATAGCATATACCTGTTTAAGGCCTAGTGATTAGTGTTCTGTATTTTAAAACATTGATGGCATATCAGTTGAATGCCTTGCAACAGCACAGCCGTGGTATATTAGCCAACTTTTTGTTATAATAAAAACTATTTTAAATTTACCTGTGAAATGAGTTTTCTGAACCAAGTGTGTGCTCACAGACTTATTGAGTTGAAAAGTTAGTGCAGTAGGAGATCTTTATTTAGCTTGGTTAATTTTTTTTTTTTTTTTGCACAGCCTGGGCCAGAAGTACAGGAACAACAAACATAAAGTATGATTGCATGCAGTAATAATTTTACAATGTTTAATCAACTCAAGAGATAATAAATCTTATTACGAAGAATCACATAAACTAATGTGTGTGCTGTGCAACCCTAAAACAAATGAAGAAACAAATTGAAGGGTTTACATAGTCTCAGGAAAAGTAGAAGGCAGCAAAATAGTGAAAAACGGAATTTTGCTTTCGAATTAGCTTGTTGATAATGGGCTAATTCATTCAGCTAAAGTTATTCCTAACATATTTTTAGAAGTTGTATAAAGGTATTGCCCTTGGCATTATTTTTTATGAAGCAAATAAATTTATTACATCTACAGTTTATAACACATTCACATATGAGTTGTGGATGCAATAAGTTTATCTTTGCTTTTCTGTAAATACTTTTGTTAAATTACCTGTGGGGTGTGATAAGTGTATGTTGTGTTTTTCACAGAGTTTTTGTGGAAATACTAGTTTCTTGTTACTGAGGTGTTGGGAATGATGTAAATGTCAGATGGAAGTTGTAGGTAGGTGAGTAGATAGACGAGTGATTCATAGGTTCATAGATTAGTACTAGGCTAACTGCCCTCGAGAGCCGTTTTTAAGCCTAGCCAATTATCCCTTGTGAGACTCAAACCCTGCACCTTGTGTTTGTAAGGCAAACACCTTAACCATTAGGCCACCCTCCCATAGTAGTAGTAACATTGTTTGAGGAGTTATAGGGATTGGGTGTTACAGGTAAAAGGTGTACCTGGGTAGTATAATGGTAGGACCTGGGTAGTATAATGGTAGGATAAGGTGGGGTAAGTGAGAATTTGTGAGTAGGGTAGGGGGGTAAAGCTGAGCGTAGCCTTGCTTCCTAACCTAAGGCCCTTTATTACAGGGAGCAACTGATTTATAACTTGTGCTCAGCAACCAACATGGAGGCATAAAGTAAAACAGGTTTTCATTCATTTAGTGATTGTAGGCACCAATAAGCTTGGGAGTACAACGTAAATGGCTTAGTCAGTGTAGTCTAATGTTCAAGTGAAAGGATGACGGTCGGTTAGGTAAGAGGTCCATGTAATATAAGGCCTACTCCTTTGTGAAGGATGTCATCATCACTTTCCAGCTCAGAGCAGGGCCTTGTCTGATTAGGTGAAGTTCATGTACAGCAAGGCTTGTCGTTGTTATTACTATTATTATTATTTTGTTTCCTGATTCCTGGTGACCAGTGGGCCTCCCTCCTCTCCATTTGATTGGTGTCCTCCTGCAGGTTATATCCCTGTGGACCATCTGTTCCCATTAGAAATAAAGGTCAATCAGCATGAATAGTCTAGCATCCTTTCTTGAGGAACTGTGGATTTTTATTTATGGTCATACCATTTTTATTGTGCACACTTGTTATGGCCCAGCTGGTTGGTGCATAATGATGGTGTCCCCTCAATAGTTATACTGCTGTTGAAGATCAAATGCCTCTGGTGATGCCCAATGTCCAGTAGAAATTCTGCACTGTGAATGCATCCTGGCAATGAGCCCCTCAATCCTCCCCCAGAGAGATGTGAGCAGGTTGTACCTCACCAGTCATCTCTCTCTGTCTTTTCAGCTCTTCTAGCACCTAATATCCTTGTGCCCCATGTTTCTGACTCACTCATACCACAGTTGCTGACAACTATTGCTAATAACTGACAGTTTGAGTACACATATTTTTATAGCATGTATACATGAGCTTGTCATTCTGTAAGCAGTAAATACAGCATTCATCATTGCTTCAGAATTCGCAGTCAACTCCTGCAGTAATCCTCTGAACCTTCCACAGAGTTTACTAGGCAAGTAAATTCACCAGTCCACATACTGCTTGTCTGTGGAAGGTGCGAAGAAACCAGAGTATCCTGAGAAAATTCAGGCAAACACAGGGAGGGCATGGTTAATGCAAGTAACCAGGATTTTAATGAGCATTGAAAAACAAAAATCACATTAAAGCCAGTCAGGGAGAAATTTCTTGCCTAAGTATAGGTTTAGCCTTTTTTTTGCAGCAGGATTATGCTGTTAATGTGGTGAAAGCAACATCCACCTCAAGATGTTGTGCTGACTTAGCGGTGAGCAGCTGTGACTGTAAACCTATAAACAATAAACAGTTGCTTTATGTACTGTAGGAGATGGTAAGCTAGACAAATGAAAACCGTTAAGATAATAACAATAAACAATTTTGCTCACTTGCATAATAAAAAGTACATATAAAGTTTGTACATATTAAATATTTGCACTTGCAGTACTCCCAGTTAGAAAAGGTTATTCCCAACATTTTAAGAAATTGTGTAAAGTTGTTGCCCTTGCAACACCTTTTTTTTTTTTTTTTTTTGCAAGACAAATTTTCACTAAGCTTTGTGGACAGATATGAACTGCAGTGGTATTACATAATACTTGTTTGCTAAGAATGTTTGTCTTTATCACACTACTCACATTGGAAGTGATTAATCCCAGGACCGAAATTTAAAACTGCACTGGATGCCCATTTTTTAAATGCCTTCTGTGTTGTTTGCTAGTCATCCCTGTGTTGCCGTAAGTTTATTCATGTTTCAGTATGCTTTGAATTTTGCTGTAGGATTAGCTTGTTGATAGTGGGCTTAATTCATTCACCTAAAGTTGTCATTTTCTGAAGTTAAGAGTGAGTATTAACAGCCACGCTTCTCTGGAAATTGTTCTTGTTTTTGGATAGTTTTTGTCTAGTGCCTGTCTAAGACCTCAACCTGACTATATATTGGACATGGTATATGAAAGATGTAATAAATTAAGGTTTTTATATGTTATAAGCATTATCATTTCTGAACCAGTGATACAGCTCTCATATTTGTGGTGTGGTACAGCTTATTTTGCTTTTTTCATAAGGCAGGCGGTTGTGTCTGGACAGATCTTATATATTTTTTCAAATGCGTTCATCTGTGCTTCATCTTTCCATTGACTTGGTACTATGCCCAATTTGTGTGTGTGTGTGTTCGTCCCATTCTGTAGATCTGTGTCTCCTGCCTTGTTGTCAGTTTTATGTAGTCTCTGTCTGGGGCTGCTAGACAGTGCAACAACCCTAAACCACCCCTGTTTAGAGGAGGGGTTGACATCAACCACTTAAATTATCTGTCTCTTACCAGCTTCCAGTCTGACACCTAGGCTGCTTATCAAACGTGGGCCACTGGTGTCTCAGATGGGACCATTATTGCTTTGCCATCAGGGTGATCAAACGTTTGATTGACACTCTTCCTTTGAGCTGTTGATTTTAGTTTGTAATCCTTGCTAAGTATAATTGTTAATCTCTTGCATTACGATTTATCTGCTATGTCTGAAATTATTACTTATTAAATTCCATTAGATTACTGGCATCCCTTTTTTGATCCCTAAATATGTTACTGGTGCTGATTAAAAACGTGTTATTTTTTCTGTGCCTTAGCTTTATGGACTGACCTTGCCAGTTGTCTTTAGTTTATTGAATTCTATTAATTTGACTGGGAAGAAGCTAAAATTGTGTAACTTGGAGAAGTATGTTTGTTCCTGTTTTCTACAGGAGGGAGATACTTAATCATTGATGTTAAAGTTTATCTTCCTCCTATTCTAAAGTTTTGTACTTCTCTTTTTAAAGTCTCATTTCTAATTTACCTAACTACATATTGATAATGTTTTAAGTCGTGTTACCTTTCAAAAGAATGGTGCTTTCTGTTGTAGCATGAGTTCACGTTTGTCTGACAATATTTTATTGTAAATTAAATGTTATTTGATGTTGCTGTTTGCATTAGTCTCACATGTAGAAATGACACTTGCTCAGCGGAACCACCTAATTACTTACTAACTAGTAATAAAGCAAAACAGTGTTGAGTGGAAACATTTGGCTATTGAGGCTTTTGTGACATTCAGGATTCAGAAAGAAAGTAGGATGCTGGCTTCCTCCAAAGAAGGAAGGGAAACATAGGAAGGAATAAATGTCGGAAATCATTGCACATTTGTTAGTTGTTCCTTTAACTGTAGAAATATATTTCTGAATTTCTACTGTCATAGAGAGGATGTAGGTATGCTCCTTTACACGTTTAATAATAAAGTAGACATCATTTCCAACTTATGCTCCGTGATTAACACTGCTAACTAAAGTCCTTAGCGAATAAATACATTTAGATGCTATCGGAGATTTCAGTGTCTGAAACTGAAGAATTTAAGCTTTCTCTGGAAGGCTGCTGTTGTCTTCTGCGTGAGATGCTTAGTGTGTAGAAGTGAATGCAGTTACTTGTACTCTGCTGGGTATTTATAGATCATGTGACCTGATGGTCTCTGCCTTAGACATGACAGTATTGTTTGTGTCTTTCGGCTTTTCCCGGTTAGGGGTCGCCACAGCTGAACTCCGGTCCGCTGATGATTGGCAGTAGATTTTTACGTGCTGGCTTGCCGGGCCTAACTCACAACCTTCAACGAAGGTGCCCATTCATGCATGTCACCACACAGAAGACGCTCTAACTGAGAATGGAACGGGCAACGTCTAACTGTGAGGCTATAACGCTACCGCAGCACCACCCCCGCACTGACAGCATCGTGTTCTATTTTTAAGTGGTAAAAAGTATTATCTTACTTAAGATGTGTAATTCTTATTTTGTTTTTAAACAAATTATATTTTTCTTTGAAGCATAGTCCAATAATTCTCATATTCATTTCAGTTTGTTAATCTGTATCTGCGGATGAATTTATTCATTTGACAACAATTGATCTGCCTTTGAAACTTAATGCCTCACTTTCATATTTAGTATATTATGCTGTTTTGTAATTGCATTGTTACCAGCTGTTAAAGTTAGAATTATGTAAGTGCATGTGTAGTTTTTAGTACCTTGCTGTCTGCCAGACTCTGGCCCGCTTCAGCAAACATTCAGCCCATTTGTTCCCTATAGGATGAGAATCAATCATGAAGGCACTTACTTTTTTTCCTTGGTAAGGACTGCCCTTGCTGTGGCTGTTGAGAAGACTTTCGACCCCCCCCCCCCACATCCCATGACGGCCACAACATGGATGCAGCAAGTTAGAACCAAACAGGTCCTTAGTCCCAGTATTGTACACCATATACCTTGCTCTCAAGTAAGTCTCAGGATTGTAGTGGGCTGTACTGCCTGCCTCCACCCCCAGTGATGAGTGAGTCAGCACCTGCCATGCACTGTACAGCTTCGGGGTTTCATTCCTGTACATTAGGTAGCAAGGATGGAGGGTGTCATTTTTAATTATAAATGAAAGTATGTTTTTCGTGGATGGATACCGCTGAAGTGATTGACCAGTGCTGTCTTTGCTAATGTGCATCTGGTAGAATACACATGCTTATTAAAATGGTAATGTTGGTGGCTCAACAAGTAGAGTGCTTGCTTTTCATGCTGGAAGATTAGAAAGTTATGGGTTCTATTCCCACATCAGGTTATCAGATTAGAAAGTTGTGGGCTCTATTCCCAAATCAGGTTATCTGATATAGTTTTAATTACTAATACTGTAATGCAGCATTCAGGGGCACTGTATTCCTGCGTGTGCCATCCTTCAGATGAGATATTAAACTGAGTTTCTGGTAGCTCAGGTGGATGTAAAGATTCCATGACAGTTATTGAAAAGAGCAGGGGAAGTTGGATTGTGTCCTGGATAAAGTTCCCGTAGTCAGGATGAACATCAGCTCTGGTTTCCCCTGAAAAGATACTGCTGGCCTAGTGAAACTAACCCAGTCAAAGGATAAGTAATAGTAAAATAAGGAAAAATAATCTGTTTGCAGGAAAAAGATCAAGACAAAAGCCCAGAAGTGAGCGAGCAGGTAGGAGTTAGATGTTAGCTTTCCTTAATAGCCAATTAATTAGTGCTAATAATTTTCTAAACATTATGGGAATGGACTGTTGAGTGGGGAATTGTACAGTTGTATGTATAAATTATTTTTGCCTGGTTTTAAATGACTATTCTAGAAAAAAAACACCAGCATTTATCATCATCGCTGCAGTGTATCTTGGGAATTGGACTTTCATGAACTCAGTAAATTAGCAATCTACATTTCACGTCTGACTACCAAAGAATGTTTAGACTGTGCTAAGATTTGCTTTAGAGACAGCATTTCAGCTGCATATTTGAGTGTTATTTGCATATAATTTTTTATTGATTTTAACTTTATTCTGTATGTTTACATTAGTTTTATTATCTGCCTATAGTAATGCCAGAGGGACTATACAAATTTTCCAGGGAGTTTGTTTGGGGAGCTTGAAATGTAGAGCTATTTGCAGCGATAATACGTTGGCAGGAAGAACAGTATTGCTACAAAAAGCACTGCATGTTTGTTTATGGTAGTTTTTATTAACTTTATGTCTCTTGAATGGAACACAAGGCCTGCTGTTACTAATAAGTGCAGGGGACCATTCAACTTTGCTTTTTCAGCCAATTGCACAAAATCGGTTCTCTTTGAAGTGGATATGATCTTATGTTTTACATGGTGCTTGTATTTGAAAGCTTACCTTAGCTTTGTTTTAGTTGCAACCCAGTGTCCATAGGTTGACTCATAGTAAGGAAATTGCATGTAAAATATATTCCATTAAATCATTGTTTTGAATGTGTAGACCTAGTGTGGCATTTCGTATGCCACTGATAATTTAGAGTGAAGGGTCATTATTATGGAAAGATTGTAGTCCAACAGTTGCTAAAAAGTGTCTGTAGTTCATGGAACACAGCAGTTATGCTCCAAAGTTGGGAAAAGATAAGCTTGTAAAGCATGTCCCTAGTTCAAGACCCGAGCCTAACAGTGTTTAAGGAGCAGATAAAGCTCCCTGCACTAGTGAGAATAATGCTGAGGTCACAGAGCATAACATTTTATTATGTGTTCCCTTCAGTTGAGGTGAATTTCTTGGCATCTACTTCTTAAACACATAAAATGGTTTTGATCAGAGACCAAATCGTAATCCTCTACGTAAGACACATGCATCATAATCTCTTTTTGCGAAAAAGCATCCGCATCCTGGAACATGTCACCAAACAAAATCACAGCACTTGATAGTCTTGTCTTGTTCAAGAAGAAATTGAAGTTACATCTGAAAGAAAAGTACAAATGCAACTCTTTCGAGATACTGGATAATCTTGGGCATTACTACTGAATTTACTATTTAAATGTATAATATTTCTCTGTCACACAACCACAAATTCATGTCTCTATTTGTCCTTGATGTAGTAAACAATCTATTATTTCAAATGTAGTTTTAAAATCTTTTTCTTACATTTCATAATTTTTCTACAGTAATAGTAGAAAAAACTCAAATGTTTTCTATTGTACTTTGTTTGAGATTGTGAGCTGTGTGACTGCTTTGTTGGTTATTCTGAGACATGTGACAGTTTTGTGGCGTGTATGTGACTTGCATATTGTTTACTCTGAAGCTTTTCCCTGATTATGTGTTGCTTGAATACCATGTTGTGATTGCCTGGTTCTTTGTGCCATGGCTGAATAGGGTCTGTGGGCTGACCCACCTACCCAATTAACAAATAATAAATAAAATAGCCTTTACTGCTTTAAACCACATTGGAAACATTGTAATTGACAGATATACAGTTATAGTTGAGAGCCCTAAGAAGTTAAGGTACAGGTTTAACAAGTAAACATAGATTATTGCCGGTTAGATATATATAAAACCTCATTGCTCTGATTTTTGTATCAAAAGATAAATGTTTTGGGACAGAGGGAATTACTGCAAAAGTGATTTTGGACATGAAATTTTCATTTGGGATGTATAAAGAGGAAATGAAAATGCATATTAACTAAAGAAATTAGTATATTATAAGCTGCAAGTCCAGTTTGGAAAACATTATTTTTAATGCAAAGCTGTCAGAGTATTGCTGACTAACTAGGGCAGCTTTTACTGATACACTGATTGTCACTCTTAGGGTCTCTTAAAATGCCTTGTGTTTTTGTGGTTGGGAAGATGATGGCTTCATAACTGTGCATATATATATAGTTATGTACTTCACTAACACAAAGGATCTCAGAAATAATCCAAACTGTGTAAAAAAATGATGTCAATGATCATGTTTAAGTTTAGCTTACTAATCAATTAAATAATTTAATTTGGCTGCATTTGATTGGTTTCATTTTACTTGTGATGTATAAAAGGATGAATGAATTTTAGAATTGTTGAAAGCATTTAGGAAAAGTTATTTCGAAAGCTTTGCTGTATTAAAAAAAAAATTACTTTTTTTTTTTTTTTTTACACAGTTTGGTTTATTGCTGAGTTCCTTTGTGTTTATCTTTTACATCTGGAACTCCTGCTGGGTGGTGACCATTTTTTTCTTGTATTTAGTTGTATACCTCCTTCTGGGCAGCCATGGTGGTGCAGCAGTTAGCGTTGTCACCTCACAACAAGAGGTTCCCTGGTTTGATCCTTGGCTGGGTTGCCTTCTGTGCGGAGTCTGCATGTCCTCCCTGTGGTCGCGTGGGTTTCCACCCACATCCCAAAGACATGCTGTAGGTGGATTGGACACTCTAAATTGGCACTAGGTGTGTGTGTGTGTGTGTGTGTGTGTGTGTGTGTGTGTGTGTGTGTGTGTGTGTGTGTGTGTGTGTGCATTCTGTGGAAGGTTGGGTGCTGGGCTGGCAACTCGACACCATAAAAACTCCACTGCCAATCATTAGCGGACATGTGATCCGCTGTGGCGACCTCTAACTGAGAAAAGCCGAAAGAAGAAGTTCTATACCTCCTTCTGTTGACATTTTGTAAATTCTTATACAAGTAATTTTCTTGCAGTAACTAAAAACATGGCCTACCACACAAACTAAAAATGATGTACTCTTTAATATAAATGACAAAACATTCAGTGTTTTTTCCTTTTCTTATTTGAACTTGCTGAGAATGTAGATAAACTTAAAAAGCATCCTTATTTAAACCGACAACCCCCCCCCCCCCGACTTATCCATCAGTCAGTGAATGTGGCCGAGTATTTAAATTCCTCAAAAACACATCTTCAAAATATAATGGTAGTATCTACTTAAATACAAATTTGAAAATACAGAATACAGTTGGTTCACAAACTTCATTAATACGTACTGTTCATATTCCAAGTTTATAATTTATAAATTGACAGCTGTTAATACTAATCACTTAACCTTCTTCTTTGTTTAACTTAGGTCCAGCCTTTAACTTGCAACATTAATTCTCTATATTCTAACATTGTTTCCCACCTCCCCAGCATTGTCATACTTTTCTATCAATGAAAATTAAAAAAAATCTAGTAAACGTTTTTATAACTTTGTGTCATTACTACTGTCATTCTTTCTAATATTGTAGTCATGCTTATGAATTATAGACAGTAGCTTTCATTTTATTTTCCGTGTGTAATATGCATCATGTGTCTCATAGCATGCTAAATATACCTCACCTTTGTTCCATAGCTGATTTCTTTATCAAAATGTCCACTTTTTAATCCATAACACCCTTTTGCTTGTCGTTTAATAAACTTGTATTGGTTGCACCAGCCACATTTCTGGGCTACAGTTACAATTGTGCCCTTCACCTTTTAATGTTTTTGTCTGATAAATTTTCCAGTATATCCATCCAAATAAGTAATGAACTCACTAGAATAACTGTAAGTAAAATGTAAAAACTCAATTAGTAATGTTTAGAGAAGTTTATAAAATTCCCGCAACACTTCTTCACTACCTGTCCTAACAAAAAAGTCATCTAATAGTCTCAAATATAAAGAACAAAAAAAACATGGGCAGACCGTAAAGTAAAATTTTTCTCCTACCAGGTATAGAAACAAACTGTAAAATTCAGGTACAGAAGCCGCCCCACAGATACTCCACCTTGTGGAAGTGTTCTCCTTCAAAATACAATGTTTGTTCTCTTCAATTATTTCTGAAGAAGTGTCAGTTTTCAGCTTGCTTTGAATCAGTAATCCGTTTCCAGGCTTCATATCTTCTCCTTTACCAGTAAGTTCCTTCGTGTCACTATTTTCCTTCAGATTTTGTTGCCTGTTGTGCTCACAAGATACTTTGCTTTGAGAAGTTCTAAATGCTGGCATTGAGTTTGATTGCGGTGTATTGATTTATCCATTGTGCAACCCCTTGACCTTTTTTGAGATTAATTTGTATGAGAGAATTCTTTTTTTCATTCTTTACATTTGTTCTTCCCATTGGTCATTGTCATTGAGGCACATCAAGAGGCTTTGTGCAAGGAGCGAGTCAGCACCCTCTTGAGGTCTCTAGAGCCAAACACATATACCAGTAGCAAAGTCAATTCCTCTGTTCCCCCAATGATCACAAGTTTGCGGACATTTTGCAGTTAATGCAAGAGAAATGGGTGGCTGAAGTTTTCCTCATTGGTTTTAGAGAAAGTCTTGCAGGAAGCCTTCTGATCATTTCCCTTGCTTTCTTGTGAGGCTCCCCTGTAGAGAGCATGGTAGCACTTGTATCCACATAAACATTGAGGGAAACTGTCTTTTTGTTGATTCCAGATCTTTTGGCCCCCTAAGGACTAATGTTGTGGTATATCAAATTAGTTAGTTGACCCTCTTCACTGCAGTGGCAGTGATGAAAGCTCCAGCCCCTCAGAGCCCAGAAGTCCATCCTTCAGAAAAGAAGTCAAGGGAGGTGAACCTCTGTGGGAAGCAGCCTTTGTATCCCCTGTGTTTACATTTGGAGTGTTAAGGTGCCAGCAGAGTTTTATTTGTGAAGTGGCTAGTACACAAGAGAAGGTGTCTGACAGAAAGCTGCATGTAACGCTCACCACTCAGGCAGCTATCCTTTCTACCATGAGTAATCTCATCAAGTGACTTGCATACAGTGCAGGTGGGTGGTACAGTGACTGTGGCATGTGCTGAAGTAACAGTAGACTGTCATCTGTGGCTCCTCCTCTTGGATTTTCAGGAAGGTTTCAAGGGGCATTTCCTTAATGTCCTGTTCTGTGTCTCTGATCTTTTAGGGTCATGGGTTAAAGCTTTCATGGGAATAGTGAAAAGGAAGGGAAAGCCCTCACAGTCACTGGCATAAAGTTAGTGACTTCACATCACAGATTCTTTTGGATGGAGGAGAACCCACAGCAGAAATGGTTTCAGCATGAGCAACTGCAACAGACTTGAGGAGAAGGATCAGTGAAGTCAAAATGAAGGTTTTCCAAAAAGGTGCCAACCAAGCAGTAGAAATTGCTTTTTGTGCCCCCCTTGACTCCATCCTGGAGGCAGTTGGGGGCTGTTTATCCCTACGTCTGTTTAGAGTGGAAGGCTATCACACATGGCATGTATTAATTATAGTATCTACAGGCTATGCAATTCCCTTCCTTTAGCTGCATTGTCCACCCACTTCCCAGCTTGTCATCCTGTTAAAGAAGAGTGATGCAGGAGGTCTCTGCTGACCAAGGAAAGTGTATCTTTTGTCAAAAAGCACTAAACTTGAAGCCTGCTTTAGATGTAAGCAGTCTAAACCATTTCATAACAAGACAGATGTTTTTAATGTTCACCATGTAGTCATTTCTTCACTGATTGTCAGGAGGCTGCTTGCACTTGTTTTCCTTTTTCTCATTCCCTTCATGAGGTATCATGTGAGGGTTCTCCAGTGAACTTTAGGGACTAAGTGGAGCCAGTATTAGGCCCTAATTTTGGATCCTATCACTATTTCCAGGGCATGTTGTAGACACCTGGAATGGTGGCTTGTCATCTCCAACCTTTCCCTCGGCAGTTTACTCCACCTTTTCAGGCCCTTCAAGTGACTGTAACCATGGGTAATTCAGTCCTGAGGTGTAGGATAACAGTGGACAGTCCAGGGCATTTGGTTACAGAACATGGACAGCCTGTAAATCAATATCCTGGAGGTGGCAGCAGTCCTTCTTACCTTGCAAGTATTTCATGGCAAAGTGATTGATTGCCATTCACTACAACAGCATGTCAGTAGTATGGTACATTAACAACTTGGGGGGTCTTATTCCGTCTCATTTTGTCAAGAGGTGATGGAAATTGCCCATATCTTCAGATCATTGTCCAGTGGTTAAAGTCATAGGTAAGCCATCTCCCTGATGGGCAGGCTTAGCAGATGTCTACAGATGCCGCATGACTAACCTGTCGGTTGGATGGTGGTAAAGTCTCTTTCCTGTTAATGAGAAAGCCACATTGCAATGTTTTTGCCTCCCAAAAATAACAACTGCAGTGACTTCTTTTCCTCAATCCCTCTCTGAGATGATGAACAACATACACCTTAGTCCAAGCATGGTCTTGAGGTTTCCTTAATAATTTGTGTACATTTCTACTTAATCCCAAGTTTATGCAGGAAAGTGTAATTGAGCAGGGCCAATGTCCTTCCTGCAGCCACATTTTGGTTAACAGTCTGGATTCCCCTTTCTCTGGATTTATCTCTTGGAAAATTCTGTCAGTCTGAGGCCCTTTTAAGACTCTGCTAACTTACTCATCCAGCAAGCCTTGCCTGACTTTGCATGCCTTCTAATTAACTGTTTTGTTTCTCCAGTTCTGATGATAGCCAGTGATGCGACTTACCTTGAGAAAGATAGTCTAGATTATTCTTTCTTCCCAGAAACCCAGTTCTAGGAAAATGCACACGAGCAGTTGTGCATGACTTGAGGTTTAGGTTTTGTATCTGGTACCTGCAGTACTGGATTACCTTGTGCATATTTTTCGCTGATGGAATTTTAGCACAAACCAAAGTTCTCTTGGCTGCACTCTCTTATTTCCACCATTTTTTGTATTCTTCTTGGATACTCCAAAGGTTTGTAGGGCCTTTCTCAGAAGCACCTTTTTATCAGATTGCCATTTAGGGAGTCTTTTCCAACATGGAATCTTTATTTTGTTCTAGAGAAAGCACAATACCCCTTTTTGAGTCGGCCTGTGGAGTAGAGTTCTCAAATCCATGTTGTCCAGACAGTTGACTGAATGCATCACATTTTTGTTGTAGTAGTTGTTACAAGGTGTGGCAACTTAAGCTGAAGAGCTACTCCATGAGAGTTGTAGCTACTTTTCAGGCACTTCTTAAGAATGCACCCACCGATTATGTATGTGCAGATACAAAAATGGACATTACTGAGCAATTAACAGCTGGATATTGTCTCTAGTTTTCAGTCCTGCTTTGTAGATGCAGTTATTCAGGGAACATTTTATGAGGCCTCTCAGGAAGGCATGCTGGGTACACTGTCATAAGTTAATGTGCGTCAGATGATAAGGTTATGTATTTATTGTCACAGTAGATCCTCATGGTTCATTTTCATTGTTCCCGTCCATCTTCCCCAGTCCTGTAAGGGGGGGGGGGGGCATCTCATGTGGGATGGTATTTTGTGTACCACTAGAAAAGTATGTGATGTGTGCTCTGATTTGAGCATATTGTTCAGATCTGGTGAAAAGATGGAGGAATTTGTTGGTGTAAGGGAGGAGCTGAAGCCTCAGACATTTTCTGATAGATTGGTGTCCCGTACAGAATCGGTTCTCTGTCATATGTATGCTGCTTGCTGGGAATGACTCCCATGTCCTTAACAGTATCATATAGGATAAAGCAGATGTTATGGAATGAATGAATGAATGAATGTTGAAGTCCTCGATCAACAGTAGCACCCTTATCTTTGCCGTCATAATGATGATATGTCATTTTCATGACTTGTTTTCTTCCACATGGGTAACTCTTTGCCGATTTTTCTTCCATGTCTGGCTTCCCTTCTGACCCATAATGCCTGATCTCCTCCTTGTTTACTTATTTGTAGTGTTGCTTTGATCCCTTCTTCTAACAACAAAGTTTCTACTTAAAAAGAAAAAATAGGTAAAAGCCATGAAAAACTCTCCCCAGCAGTGGGTCTGGAACTTTGCTATCAGCTCTATGTTGTACAGTGTGCGGGGGGGTGGTTGTTTACAAGATGTTGCTCACAGACTTAAATAACCACCTGTGCTGTATTAAATTATTTCTTATGTTACTAAAAGAAGCAAATCTGTATCCATTTTCTTAAGGGTTTGAAGTCTGAAACGCAACTGTATGTCATTATTTGGTGACTTTAGTCCTCAGATCCTTGAAGATATCTTGAGCCTTAAAGTTTTTACTTTGTCCACTTAAGAACTACAAGTCTCTCTGAAGATCAGAGTTGTGTCCATCAGAGTTGATATGAAGGCTTGTTGATACACATGCAGGAACGTGCAGCTACTTTTCTCTGAGTAGTACCATAGCCTGTTTTCTGATTAATTTGGTTTGTTGTGGTGCTGTTGTGCGTGTGTGATCAGCATTTTAGAGCAAAAATATCATTCATGCTTTTAGGTACAAGTATTTATTGTTAGAGAAGCCCATTTTGCTCCCCTGCTCACTGCCTCCTAATGATGTGGGTTTGTTTTAACCATGCCTACTTTGGTTGTGTGTGACATTCTGGTTTTATTTGAACTAGGAAATGTCTACACATATCTGATGTGTAATTTGACATGCTTTTGATCTAGTGCAACGGTGAGAAGTATACATGACACAGGTATAACCCAGATAATGAATATGAAATTGAATGCTAACATTGGGGTTCTGAGCCTGTGTACTGAGCTGCATTGTTAGATGTTAATATGCTGACTTCAAGCAGGTCAAGTTCTTGAAGACCAAAAGATCTTCATTTGCAGTGTGTTGTGTATCAGCAATGGTTTGTTTTACTGGTTTTATGAACGTTCTTTGTACAAGCAGGTTACAATATATTTGAACAGAGTCAGCCTATGTACTTTGTACTGTGTATGGTTTGATTTGAGAATGAAGTCATACACGCTACCTCTCTGAAGATAATGTTTTTATTGTTTATAAAATCTTTTCTCTTAAAATTAGTCATATATGTTTTTGATCAGCAAAGGACATGTAGAACAGGAATCCGTGTAATAGCAAAGTAGTAATTCTGTTTTTTTAAGCTTGTACTTTCTGCAGTAAGATAAATCTTTTTGATTCAGCCATCAAATTCTTATTTCTCTCTCTTTTTTTGTTCAGCATCTTCCTGTTATTCATGTTTTGATAATCCAATTTTGCCTACAGCTTTCCCATGCCTAAAAGCCTTTGTCATGTGTAACTGCTGGTCTGACCTGTCTAATATCTTGACTTATAAAAGGGATAACCTAGTAAGTAGACATTGTGAAGTACTTATTGTTCTGAGGATTTCCTCATATAGTTAGCTCAGGTATTCTGTAAGATTGCATCTAGAAGAAGTTAATTGCATATTTGGCCATGTGTGCTGCTTTTTGCTACTGCTGTAGTTTGTATTTCTAATTAAATTTAGGTCATTTTAAGGTACTGTGTTCGGTACACAAAAAACCTGAAAAGTCATGGCTGAATGAACTGTCAGAATTGAAGCCACCAGAATAAGGACAGTTGAACACACAAAACATTCCCAGGCTGACAGCTCCATCCCTTTATTCAGTTAATGCATTGTCAATCTAGACTGCTCCAGTTCTTTCCCACTGTAAAAAGGCTTTGATGCATTTAGTAGCCCTAGACAGCCTTATTTATACATTGAGGTGAAGTTCCTTGACATCTTCAAAGATGTTTATAAATCTTTTGCTGTTAGATTGTTAGGCTCCCACATTTGTTTGGGTTGTCTTCATCTGCTCTCTTTTTTTCCTGTTCATATTCGTCACATACACAGCTTCCTCCTGCATGTGTCCTTGTGGCAAGCAATGCCCTATTGTGATAAATACACAATTATTTTTGCCTTTTACCTACTCGCACCAAACAGTAAATGGTGTATTTCTGGCAAGGGTTCAGTGATGTCAGTAAAAAGTACAGTTAACAAGCTTCAGGAAGTTACGTGACAGCTGAAAAGCTTCATAAACTTGAAACAAAATCAACAAAATCATCCTGAAAAATCCAGTTATCCAGACAGTTGACTGAATGTGTCACATTTTCGTTGTAGTAGTTGTTACAAGGTGTGGCCACTTGAGTTGCATATTTTTTAAGAATTTCATTCTTTGTTAATGCATCTATCACTAAAACAATGTTTCTTCTTTCTTGTCAGAGTTGGATTTTTCTTCAGTTTGGACATTGGGTTTTCTGACTACTTTTTTAATTGTGGTGTTCATGATTTCTTGTATGTCTCTCTGTGTATTTCCTTACCTCTGATGCAGTCTCATTTGAGAACCACAGTGTTTTTCTTTTTGATTTGTATACTTGTTTCACATGGAGACTTGCTTTACCTCTGATGTTGAGTTTATCCCCCCTCCCATATTCTTCAGGCCACAGTGATGTCTGTTTGCAAAGAGTTTTCTGTACTCCTTCCAACTGAGGTGCAGAATCCCCACTTTTGATTGGCTTCGATCTGTAGTTAAGTTGCTGGTGAACATCACTGACTGGTTGCTTGTTCCCCAAATGACTGCCCATTTCTGGATTTCTCCATAGGTTCTAATATTCTTTAATCTGAAGAATGCTTCTTGTTTTTCTCTGCTGTGTGTGTCTGCATTGGTTTTCACTTGATGCTTCAGTTTTTCTCCCTCAGTCCAAAGACATGCCAATAAATGAACTGCCGATCCTTTGAAATAACTATAATGCATGCAAAACTAAAACGTGTTTGTGTACACATTTTCTGGTAGATTGGTGTCCCGTACAGAATCAGTTGTCTGTCTTAATGTATGCTGCTTGCTGGGATTGACTCCCATTTCCACAGCAGTACTGTATAGGATAAAGCAAGTGTTATGGAATGAATGTTGAAGTCCCCTGTCAACAGTAGCTCCCTTATCTTTGCTGTCATAATGGTGGTATGTCATTTTCTTGACTGGTTTTCTTCTACATGGGTAACTGCTTGTCGATTTGTTCTTCCATGTCCAGCTTCCCTTGTGACCCATAATGCCTCATGTCTTCCCTGTTTACTTATTTGTAGTGTTGCATTGATCCCTTATTCTTTCCTAGCATTTGTTTTGTCATTTCTACTTAACAAATAGCTTAAAGCCATAAAAAACTCTCTCCAGCAGTGGGTCTGGAGCTTTGCTCTAGGTAGCTGACTTGCTCTGAGTTGTACAGTGTGCAAGGGGAAATAGGGAGAACCTGTGTTTACAAGATGTTTCTCACAGACAAATAATCACCTGTGCTGTATTCAGTTCTTTCTTTTTTACTAAATGAAGTAAAGTTGTGTCCAGTTTTGCCTTCTGTAATTGACAAATTTCATATTTTATTTTGTTAAAAATCCGTGACATGTGGGAAATGCAGTGAAGTACTTCAAAGCATATTTTTTAACTGAACCAGCTTCCAGTTACATTTTTTTTTTGTTGTACAACTTTTTTTTATGCAGAACTATATATAAATTAGAATACAAGGAAGGAAGTAAACTATTATAATTCCAGCAGAGGGTATATTTTTGCCTATTCTGTGTGTAGTTGAGTGGTGCACCTGGTAGTAAGTTATTGTAAATTTATATAAGGGAACAACTCCTGACCAGCTGGCATCTCGGTTACTTCCTATGGAAACACTGACAGCCAGCCAGCGAGCAACATTTATCGAAGCTGTTAACTCTGGAACCACAATGACAAAGCACAGTGATCGCCTAATCTATCTTTCTGTCACAAAAAAATGAACCAAGCCAGTGTGGAGAAAACCTAAAAATTGCTTGTAGTTTGATTCTTCTGTCAAGAAACTGTCACAAGTAACATGGGTAGAACCACCACAGTGCAGTGTATTACAATCGGAACTGTACCACGTACAACATGATATTGTTTGTTAAAGCACAACACATACACTAAAATACAATACATTTCTATTTTTGATAAAAAAGTGTCAAAATAGTATGTCTGTAATGCGGTGCACTAACTCTTAATGTAGATGCAGACACTTACTTGAAGCTGGGGAATTTTGTCAAGATGCATGCATGAATTACACGAGTCATGAGCAAAACCCAGCACTGTCTGCACTGAGCTGTAGTTTGGTGTTTAAAATACTCAAAGGATATCCCATGTAATATTATTTACATAAATTGTAAAGACAGCCCCATTTTTATTCATTTAGGGCAACAACATTCAGAAATGATGGTGTGACGGAGAACTGTTGAGGGGGAAAAAGGAATCTATATGGTTGTCCCTGCTGATGTGACACCCCAATCCCATCCACAAAAAAACAGGAAAAAGGGGTTGCGGATGGATGATATATCTTTAATTTTTTTTGCATTTGAAGAAGTCTATGATTGTTTGTGTTCCACTGAATGGGTGGTCTGTAGTATCTCTTGTCATTATGTATACAACAGGTGAAATGCTTTCCTTGAAAATAAACATGCACAATCTGTTGTTTGAATTATGACCTAAATGAGGGCCTTATGTCTGGTTTACTTGTATCTGCTTCATCATTCTGTGTCGTGACTAAATGGAGAACAAGTACATGTTAATGTTGAATGTCATCTTGTACCGGAGGTGGATTCTCAACATTGTAAGGAAGGTATAATAACAGAATAGAAGACAGTAATTCTTCACTATATTCGGATTGCCCTCTGGTATAAGAGATGCTCCTGATGAGAATAACTGAGGTGATACCATAGATAATTTGAGGGACCCACACATGCGATAAAGCATTAAGGAGCTGCATCTGTCCATTCATAGTACAGGGGGCAGTCCTTTGGTACATTTTCTGTTTCCCGTTCATAGATCTTAGTTGCATTTGAAAATGGATATTGATGAACTTGGTTTTGTGTGGATGGGGAGTCTGTTCCATAGCAGCGGTATTCTCTGCGAAATATACCTGTCCCTCCAAACAATTCTGTAGATGTTGCATAAGAGGTTTAGTTTCCCAGACAAATGATTCTGATGTTGTTTGACTTGCTGTAATGCAATAAATCCATCAGTAATGGGTTGGGGGTTGCCTTGTATGAAAGACACAGGTAACTTCTAAGCAGTCTGTAGGATATCGAATGCAGTGACAGGGCAGTGACAGGTCTTTAATTCTGTCCATGTGGGACATGTTTAGGCCTTGTATCCTTTTGTTAAGGTATCGCTGTGGGCATTTGAGGTGTTGTATATGTCTGGACAGATACATGCCAAAGGGGAAATGAGTTTCTCATTGTTACTCCGGGTAAACCATTAATTTACTGGAATTAATGTTGAGCATGTGTAAGTCTGTTGTAAGCACTCTGTCATCCGTTCATTGCAACATTTTCAGTAGATACGAATGTTAGATGAAAAGGAATAATTTAATGCATCTTTAAGTATTTCATTCCTGTTATAACAGTTTTTCATGCATCTTTTGAAACTGTACTGTACTCAGCAACATTTTCAGTTATGTATGGTTTCTTGCCTGTATGGGCTAAATAATGTCCTCTGCAATCTTGGAGGTACCTTATACAAAGACAGGGTTGGGAGGGTGGCCTAATGGTTAAGGTGTTTGCCTTACAAACACAAGGTGCAGGGTTTCAGTCTCACAAGGGATAATTGGTTAGGCTTAAAATGTCTCGCAAGGGCAGTTAGCTTGCTAATCTGTGAACCTATGAACCTATAAATATTTTTTGCAAAAATCTGTGGCCCGTTTCAACTTGTTTAATTTTACTATGGTCATATTCATGGAATTTTTCATACCCGTACACTGTTGCAAATAGTGCCTTTTCTATCTGAGCATATTTTTTTTATGTATTGGTAAATTTGCTTGTCCCATTGGCAGATAGTCATTCAATTTTAGAATCATGGCTCTTATACCATTCTAACCAGTTATCTATTTACAATACAAGAGGCTTGCTGTATTTATTTATTTTGAACTTGTTAACTGGGGTAGAGCACTGATCCCATTGGACCCATTTTGATTTCAGCCTAGGGAAAACACAATAGATACATGACATTATATAAAGAGAGAATGACAAAATATCTAACGTCATAAAAATGAATAAGCTAGTTGATTTGACAGTATAAAGGCACTAGATAAATGACTTTATATACAGAGTGATTGAAAAAACACATTGTATACGTGCATTATATCTAGAGTGGCATCTGAGTTGGCATGCTGAAAGAACAACAATCGAAAATGTCAGAGCAAGGTATGCAGACAGAAGAGGGAAATTAGGAGGTTAAGTTGTTTGTCCAGAGAGATAGCAGTTGCATTTTCCAGGAGTTTTGAAATGTGCTTTTATTTGTGAAGGGAAAATGGGGTAACAGGAATGATCTTTAAGAGAAGAAGGGCGAGACGTTCAAGGCTTACTTGTATTATAGTTGTTTTTTTTAAACATTGGAACATATGTAAGTATTTTTTGAAAATTTCAAAACACTTATCCTCACCTTACCTCCATTTCTAGACTCCTGCTTGTTCTTAAAGGCATAGTTATATCTGATACAAACTTTGTAGGAGGTCATTTCATCCATATAATCCTCTGTAATGGCTGCTTGTTTTCTGTCTTTGGCATTTGCGCAGCTGCTTGCTCTGGCTTTTTTATAACCAGACTTCAGTCCCTGTGACATTAGAATATGGCCCTGTTATTTCAGATACTAGCATATCATACCCCTCAACCTCTTAGTGCAAGAAAACTGGACAAAGGCCCAAAATAGGGACATATTTTAAATATAAGTTGCTAAAGTAACAGGATTTGTGCTATCATACATTTTCTTAAGGATATGAAGTCTGAAACTCAAATGTATGTCATTATTTGGTGACTTCAATCCTCAGATCATTCCAGTAATTTGACAAAAAAACACAAATTTTATGAGGAACAGACCAAACCTATGAGGCAAACATCTGCACATTTTGCACTAATCTTGACATTTGAGAGGTATGTAGCAGATCATGGTTAAAAGCTTTGCACAAATCTAACAGAGTTTCCACCCAAGTGCAGTTGCACTGCTTTGGCCAGGTCAGGAGGTATTTGAAAGCAGGTTTAGCAATTGTGTAGGAGTACATTTTCAGGTAACTTGAGCGGTACTGCCCAAGTTCATCAGATGATGTACCGTTTGTGAAGAGGGACCAGTATGGCAGATTTCCATCTGAGTTGATATGAAGGCTTGTTGATGTGTGTGCAGGAATGTGCAGCTACATTTCTCAGAGTAGTGCCATAGTCTGTTTTCTGATTCATTTGGTTTGTTGTGGATTTGTTTTAACCATGCATCTTTGGTTGTCTGTGACATTCTGTTTTTATTTGAACTATGAAATGTCTGCACATATCTGATGTATAATTTGACATGCTTTTGATCTAGTGCAAGGGTGAGAAGTATACATGACACACAGGTATAACCAGATAATGAATATGAAATGGAATGCTAACATTGGGGTACTGAGCTGCATTGTTAGATGTTAATATGCTGACTTCGAGCATGTCAAGTTCTTGAAGACCAAAAGGTCTTCATTTGCAGTGTGTTGTGTATCAGCAATAGTTTGTTTTACTGGTTTTATGAATGTTCTTTGTACAAGCAGATTTCATTATATTTGCACATTGTCAGCCTATGTACTCTGTACTGTGTATGGTTTGATTTGAGAATGAAGTCATACACGCTACCTTTCTGAAGAGAACGGTTTCATTGTTATAAACTCTGTTCTCTTACAATTAGTCATATTTTCTTTTTGAAGTTGATCAACAAAGGACATGTAGAACAGGAATCAGTGCAACAGTAAAGTAGTAATTCTGGTTTAAGATAACACTTTCTGCGGTGAGAGAAATCCTTTTGATTCAGCCATCAATTTCTTATTTCTCTTTTTTTTTTTTTTGTTTGGCAGCGTTGAAATGTTAAGATTTGCACTGGGTGTGACGAGGATGGACAGGATTAGGAGTAAGTATATTAGAGGGTCAGCCCAGGTTGGAAGGTTTGGAGACAAAGCCAGAGAGGCAAGATTACGTTGGTTTGGACATGTGCTGAGGAGGGATACAGAGTATATTGGTAAAAAGATGCTAAGGATAAAGCTGCCAGGTAACAGGAAAAGAGGAAGGCCTAAGATAAGGTTTATGGATGTGGTGAGAGAGGACATGCAGGTGGTTGGTGTGACAGAGCAAGATGCAGAGGACAGGAAGACATGGAAACAGTTGATCTGCTGTGGCGACCCCTGATGGGAGCAGCCGAAAGAAGAAGAAGAAGATCTTCCTGTTTTGATAATCCACTTTCTGCCTACAGCTCTGCCATGCCTAGAAGCCTTTGTCATGTGTAACTGCTGGTCTGACCTGTCTAATATCTTAACTAAAAAAGGGCTAACCTAGTAAGAAGACATTGTGAAGAGTTCACCTTTTACTTTAAAGTACTTCTTGTTCTGAGGCTTTCCTCATATAGTTAGCTCAGGTATTCTGCAAGATTGCATCTAGAAGTTAATTACGTACTTGGCCATGTATGCTGATTTTATTACTGCTGTAGTTTGTATTTCAGTCATTTTAAGATATTGTGTTCGGTACACAAAAAAACTTGGAGTCCTGGCTGAATGAACTGTCAGAATTGAAGCCACCAGAATAAGGACAGTTGAACACGCACAACATTCCCAGGCTGACAGCTCCATCCCTTTATTTGGTTAATGCATTGTCAGTCTAGACTGCTCCCAGTTCTTTCCCACTGTAAAAAGGCTTTGATGCACTTAGTGGCCCCAGGCTGCCTTATTTATACATTGAGGTGAAATTTCTTGAAATCTTCAAAGATGTTTATAAATCTTTTGCTGTGCAGTATTAGATTGTGTTAGGCTACCACATTTGTTTGGGTGGTCTTCATCTGCTCTTCTTTTTTTTATTTTATTTATTTTTTTACATTTTCAGTTCACATTCATCACACACACATCTTCCTACATGTGTCCTTGTGGCAAGCAATACCATATTCTGATAAACACACAATTGTTTTTGCTTTTCGCTTACTCACACCAAACACTAAATGGTGTATTTCTGGCAGGGGTTCAGTGATGTCAGTAGAAGGTGCAGTTGACAAGCTTCAAAGTTATCTGACAGCTGAAAATCTTCATAAACTTGAAACACAGTTACACTGAAAAATCAAGAAATTAACACTCTTTAAAGAAAGAGAAAGTTAAAAAAAAGTACAGAATGGTGTTAAGTTTGCCAAAGTACCACAAAAAAAAGTTCCCACCCTTGGTTCCAGCAAGGTTGAAGCCAGCCTTACTAACATTTGATTACCCTTCTGCAGAATAGTTTCAGCTCTGTATGTTGTTCATGAGATGCTTTATGAATCATTGGTAAACAGGAGAGAAAAAGAAGAACATAATGTTAGGGACTGTTAGATTTATTGTACTAGGGATTCTCTACAACAGGTGAAAGTAACCAAAGGGAAAAGGTGGAAGTGTATTAGCATGTTCTCTGAACCAGAGCTCAGATTAACTGCTGGAAGAATGTGATACTTCAGCACCTTGGTCAGCTCACAGCTGCTTCAGTAGCTTAGTGGTACAGCTGCCAGTATGGTGAACTGGAGAGCCTAGGTTCAAGTTGAAGCTGAAGCATACTCTTCCGCAGTAATTTGGTGTGTGCTGACCAAAGTCCCCTCTACAGAAGTTAATTTGAGCTATGGATAATGGGAAGAAATGATGCAGTTTCTCCTTTTCCTACATCTGGTTACTTTGTGTGTGTGTGTGTGTGTGTGTGTGTGTGTGTGTGTGTGTGTGTGTGTGTGTGTGTGTGTGTGTATGCATTCTGGGGACAGGTGCTGAATTTATTTACTTGTATATCTTGGTTGAGGTGATGTGTTGATGTAGTTTCTGAACTACTTTCCTCAAAGTAAAGTTTCCTCCTCCATTCAAAGGCCATTGTCTTACTTCTCTACATTTGCCTTAATACTACTTCTGGTCTTGTAACTTGTATTGCTGTACTTAATACTGCCTTGTTATCTTTTTTATAAGTCTATCAATTTACATGTGACAATTTCTTTTTTCTTACCCTCACTTTTTACCATTATCCTGCTCACCTGTTTCTCCTCTTTCATATCTACTTTCTCTTTTCTCTAATATTTTTCACTTTTTACAAAGTCATGTCTGTTCTTTACATACCTGCTTTCCTTCCACTGCGTTGCAGTTTACTGATTTCATTTTCACCTAGGTAAGTATTTGACTTTTATTTTTCCTTTCTGTCATTTCCATATTGTTGTTCTTGCTGTTGAACATGATTTATTTTGTTGCCATTGGATTACTGGGAATGTCTGGCTGGGTAGGAAGCCATTTTTATTGGCAGACCGGAGTGGAAAGCTTCAAACCAATGAACATTACACTCTGTAAATAGCTTTATTTTAGTTTCTTGAGTCCATAATCATACTTATTTCTGAAGTTTACCACAGTGTTCATGTTCTGATTTCTATAATCTACCTGGACTAAGCAGACCTGTTGTCCTATTACATTGCATAAAGTGGTGCTTCCATCTAACGCCGCCAGATCATTCCTTAGCTTGTGATGCATATCCTGTTTTATTGCCCTCATACATTAATTTATGCTAATGAACTAAACTTATGATATAGTATAATATTTTTGTGGAAGTTAGTGCAGAGGATTAGAGGAATAAAGCTTTGTAAAGCTGTAGTTAGGTCATTTTGTGCTGTGGTCAGTCCCCAGACTGGAGAGACCAAAATAAGCTTTTCAAAGTGGGGGGAAAAATGGTCTTCTGAACTCTAGCACAGTAGAATGGTAGTTGTTAATGGGGCGCACTAATACAGTATGGCATTCTGGTTTAAAAAGCCACAGGTGATATTACAGCTTCTTAAAAGAATGCATTTTATAGGTTTGTGTGTTAGTAATTGTTACAGCGTAAGCTACTTGGTGCAGTTACCAATTCACTCAGCTATTGAGTGGATTCATGTGTGGCTTCTTAAATGAATGCTGGTACTACAGTTGAAGCCCTAGAGCAGCTGCTGGTTGTGCCGCCCCTAGCAGATTGCACCCATTGCAGTGCCCCTTTAGTGCTGTATGGTATGACCCTGAGGTGTTGACAAGTTGCTCCCTGTAGTCGAGGGCAAAGGGTTTGATATCTTATACCTCCATTTGCCTACTGAATGAGTAATATGTTTGACCAGACAGAAGTCTCAGGTACCCCCTGAAACTTGACAATTGTACCCATTGGGTTTACTCAGGTAATTTTCTGTTTTATATATTTATCTGCATCTGTTAATATTTTACATTATAATTGTTTAATATTCTTAATAAGTTCAACATTTTTCATTGCTGCAATTGTAGCTAAGCTGCACAGGTACTACACAGAGCTTACTGTGTTGATTTTCTGTAGTTTTGCATTGAAGCTTTTCTCCCTGGGCCTCCTGTTTAATTGAGATTTGCCCAGCTGTAACTCACCATCAACAAACATAAATGAAAGAATCAGAATGTGTTGTTAAATGCTGCAGCTTGTGAATTTGCAGAAGTGACAGCAGGAAAGCTCCATATATTTTCTGCAGTGTGCCATGTTTTATGATGCGCTGTTGAATGAGCTTTGTCCTATGTGGCTGACATCACTTGGCATACACCAGGAGGATTTTAGCCTTATGAGAAAGGAGATCGTTCATGACAGGAAGTGCAGTGCCAGCACAGTAGTAATGAGGGCTGAGAGATGCAGGATATAGCCATCTGAAGTTAAAAGTATTTTGTAAGGATTTTGTTGTCCTGATTCATTCACCATTTAATTCATCCTCACCACACACACACTCTGACTTGCATTAATTGTATATATAGTGTGGTAGCTATTCAGTACTGTCTGTTTTTATAATTAATTTTTAGTATTAAGTGGATCTTTCACTTAACTGTGCACATTTGCTGCTGTTTTGTAGTAGTTGCATATGTCTTGTTTTAATTCATGTTTTTTTTACAAGAATTTGCAGGTTTGATTTGTATACTAGTGGCAGTGTTTTCTGTTGTATTTTATCATTTCTTATTTTTCTTACTTACATTGTTATACCTTCCTAATTATCACATTCTTTTCTACTACTTCCTGTTTATTGGCTTTCATCAGACCTGAAAAAGTGAATTCTTCTGTGTTGAAGAGTAAGCTTTTGTGCTGGAGTAACAGTGAATTCTGAACCTTGCTGTAATACATTCCAAGTGTTTTGCAGAGAGTTGAAGTCTCCCTGCACCCCTCTAGAGTGGGGGCTTCAGCCCTACTACTTTATCTAATACCACAGGTGTTGTGTGTCAGAGTAAGGAAAATGCTCCAATATACCACATTCTCCTAACTAGTAGATATTTACTTGTTTGCAGTATTTCTGACAGTTCATATGATTGCAGCTACTGTACTTGGACATTCAACAAGCATCTATACTTTTACTGTAATTTTTACCTTTCCTTCTTTTAGACATTTTCATCACATCTAATATGCACAACCAGGCAAATATTGTTTTATCCTGTTTTGGCTCTGGAATTAGAACATAACCTTTCATCAGCTTTCTTCTGTGCTATGTTTCTGAAAGGGTGCATATTCTTCCTTGTGCTGTTAAAATGCTTGTTGGGCTTAAACTGTGGATATTTCTGGTCAGGGGAAGAGCCATCATCTTTGGCTTGACCATGAAACAAAGTATTGGTCCCATGGTTGGTCCTCCTAATCACAAAGAGAAAAGGTTAGGCAAACAACCTGTGCAACCAGATCAGACAAGAAGTTTGCCTCAGCCGCAGGTAGGTGACTTTGCTGTGGCCTTTTGTTGTACCTCAGACCACTGACCTTTTACCCAGGATCCCTCTAGTGGAGCACCCCCAGCCACTACGGACCAGGAGTTAGCCACATCCTCTGCAGCTTTTTGGGACCCCTCAGTGGGTTAGGAAGAGCCACTCTAGTCAGTCCTGGGAGAGGGAACAAGGAAGGCTTCCCTGTCATGTCAGAATGCTGTCCCCCTCTGTGGGGAAGCAGCGGCTGCCATTAGTAAAACAGTTGGCCCATTCTTCTGTCAAAAAAATGGAAAAACAAGTATGTATCTACTCCTCCTCAAATTTCTTTGGATTGGAGTAGTTTACTCTACAAGAAGGATTAATAGCTTTAATCAAACC
The DNA here is from genome assembly GCF_019279795.1 of Protopterus annectens. Taxonomy (NCBI): domain Eukaryota; kingdom Metazoa; phylum Chordata; order Ceratodontiformes; family Protopteridae; genus Protopterus; species Protopterus annectens. Next base: position 94,775,726 of record NC_056728.1, read on the forward strand.
CTGATCCAGTCCCAGTAGTTTCCAGGAAATAACAATAGGTATCTGTTTTCCTGTAGAGATTCGATTCTGAATCTGAACAAGAAGATGAAGAGACAGATAAATATTTTCTTAACTCAGATTTCAGATTCAAACTCAGAGCTCATTTTTTGATTCTCCCTGTGGTTTCTCTTTCTTTTGAGACTATTGCTAGAGTTTGCCAGTGTTTTCAAAGGGAGAACTCTGAGATGTCTCGGTCCCTCAGAAAATACAGAGATTTCTTACAGAAGGATTTTTACAGAACCTACACCCATTTCTCCTATTCTGTCTGCTTTAAAGGATATGTATTCACTGCCTGCAATTTTTCCTGATAGCCAGCTGCCGTAAAAAGCAGATAGGATGTTTAATGTTCCTGTCTTTTAAATATTTATACACTATTCCCAAACCTGACCCAGCAGCTATAGCTTTAGTTGATCACATTGCCACTAACTCAGATAATTCCATTCCTACTTTTTCTGATAAGGATGGGAAACTTATAGTTGGGTATGGGGAAAATGTATACTTCTGTAACTTTAATTTTCAGAATTTTGAATTGTCCGGCTTATATGATAAAGTTTGATATGATATTGTTAATCCTCGTACATTCCTTACTCATGGGTATCGGTTCCGACCTCGGAACCGAGCCAGCCATTTTCCAAGCTCACTTCAGCTTCAAACTCTCGAGCTAAACTCTTACCCACAACCCCCCTCTCACTGTTACCTCAGATTTTGTTTGCCGCTTTGCCATTCGATCGTATCAAGCTGCTTCTCTTGAGCTAAGTACAGTTATTTGTTGTTTAATAGTCACTTATATTACTTTTCTGTCAGAAAAGTTTCTATTTCATTGTCTCTTACCCTATCGCATCTAGGGACCATTTTTTCTTGAGGTTTTCTTCTCTTTTCTCTATCTTTTTACCACGAGGTATTGTCCCCTTACCATCGTTGGAAATCTTTCCCTTTTTTCATACCTTCGGGTATTCCTTTGTACCATTGCTGGGACGCTTTTCTACTATCTAATTTTGCTATCATGGCAGATAAGAAAGGTAGTCCGTGGTTTAAACGGTGTTCTGATTGTGGACACAAACTACCTACTTCTGATGCACACTGTTTGTGCGTTTATTGTGGGTCTATATTAGATCAGCGAATGCTTAAAAAAGCGAACGCTGATTGATCGAACTTATGTAAGTGAAAGCTTACAATCTCGAACTGTCAGAGCAGCAATTTTTTTTTCTAGGGAAAAAAATCACTGATTCAAAACACATACACACAATACAAGCACACCAAACAAACAGCAATCCACACACGCACAAACACACACACACACACACACACACACACACACACACACACACACACACCTAAAATCTGACACCTAACCCTACACTAAACTGTACACACACCACTAACTATCCACTTACCTTAACCCAAACTGTAACCCTAGGGTCCATCACTATCGCACACTCACCTCACCCGCCCTAACCCTCACTTCCGCACAATTGCACCCATACCTAACTCGTGCCCTAACCCTGACTCACCTAACCCGCCCTAACACTCACATCCACACAATCGCACACTTACGTGAACCTGACCCGTAACTTTCCACCACAGCACTGAAAATACCAAAGCAACAGAAATGGTCAACCAAATTCTTTCCCTAGGAAAAGATTTGGGTTTCTTTTGCTTCGATATTTTAAGGTTTCGCTTACATAAGTTCGATCAATCAGCGTTTGCTTTTTTAAGCATTCACTGATCTAATATAGACCCTTTATTGTTTGGGGGTGTCCCACTTATCTGTTGACCCGCCCTGGACTATCTATGAAAACTTTTCAAACAGAACTTTGTTGGAAAGGAAAAACAAGTTGTTGCTGAAGGGACTTCTTAAATCTCCCTTTTCAGAAGCTATTTCTGGGTCAGAGGCCTCAACCCCTCCTAGAACACATAAGAAAATCTTGGATGTTCCTACCAAGGCTAAATCTTTGCCTTCATCCCCGGCTGGGGACTCCCGCCAACCAAAACCTAAAAAGGCTAAAGTTTCGGCTCTGTGGAGTTCACTCAGTCAGCCCCAGTGCTTTCGGTGCCTAGACCTTCGGCACTGAGGCCTTCAGCTCCATTAGTGATTTAGACTCTGTCTTCTCCTGCAGCCTTCACTATATCGGCACCGTGGGGCTCCTCGGTTTAGACTATTACAACTATATTGGCACCGACCGTTCAGTTGGTGCAGACCTTGACCACATCGGCTCTGACATCTTACTCAGAACCAACGCCTTTATTGTTGACTCCAGTTTTGTCGGTTCCAGCTTCGGTACCAACTACCACTTTGGCACCAATCCCTGTGTTGGTGCAGACCATGACCCCGGCACCAATGACTTCTTCGGTGCAAACACCTGTAGTCCTGTTTAAATTGTACACTTTTGTATCATTACATGGGGTGGCGAAAGCCACATACACTTCGGCTAGGCTTATAAATGCCCTAGGGCAGATAGCCTAGTACTATACTATGAAACTATGATTCTCTCTGTTTTTAAAATCTTATTTCTGGTTCACATTACATCATTCTTCACACTTTCCTGGGTTCCCAGGCTAACCAAAACTACATTTACATTCTTCACCTCTATGCAGAAACCAGAGCAATAAAGGACATTTATGCATGCAAATTCTGGCCATTAACCCTGGCCTTAAAACAATAGCAAGAATTCCTTCATCTAGACAGGCCAGAACCGTGTTTACATCAAAGGGTCACAACATGCTTTACTTGGTCAGCAGAGTGCACTGTTACATTTTTTTCAGTTCCACATGTAACATTATTTTTACCATTTAGACAACAAGCCTGTGGTTTAAATTAATATTTACAGTTGTCAGAATTATCTCCAAAATTCTATCTGGCTAGGCTGGCAGCTTTCACCCATCTTTACACAATCTTCACAGTAGGTTTGCTTAATAATTGCTCAAGGTAGTTTTTGTTTTAAGAATTTTTAGTCATATCCTACTTTGGGGGTATTTTTGCTAACAGGGAAATAATTTAGTACACTGAAGAATTTTACATGGTCGTAAGAGGACAAAGAAGATGTTCTGCAACAAGTTATTAGTTAATAAATTAGATCTATCTAGTGTGATCTGTAGTTCGAATGCTTAATGTGTAGGTCTATAGGAATCTGCCTGGAAGTAATATGTTCTTTGACAAATACAGTGATTCAGGACTCCTGGTAAAGAGACTTAGTCTGATCTCTCCACTCTGGCTCTCCTGATTGGATAATGCAAGAAAGTAAGCCTACCAAAGTCAAGACTCACAAATTTAGGAGCCAAAAAATGAAAATAATAAAGTCTGGAACACCAGGCTGTAAAAACGTTGATTTATTGTAGAAATCCAAAAACAATGTTAGCGTTTTCATGTTAAAAACCCTTCCTCAGACATTACAATACATAAAAACACATAAGTGTATTTAAATCAATTCAGCACCAATCAGAATTTAGTAAACTACCCGCCTTTTCTTTAAGGCTGGTTTAAGGGGAACAACCCCATTTAAACCAGGAAGCCGGTCAGCTCCTAATTCAGTAATCCATTTAGTCTCATTATATTCTGTTTCATTTACCAGATCTCCCCCCTTTTTGATAATTTTATCACTTGCAAAATCATAAAATTAAAAGAATGATTCTCATTACATTTTATATTTTGAAACAATGCATTGTGCATATTCCCATTACGAATAGCTGACGTGTTGTAAAATTCTTTCCTTTAATTTACAGTTGGTCTTGCCTATGTAAAATGAATGGCATGAAACGCAGTCGGCTAGATATACTATATTTCTTGCATGGCAATCTGCATACCCTTTTAATGAATATTTTTTTCCTGTTAACGGATGTTCAAATACATTATTATTCCTAATAAACTAACAAGCTTTACAGTGTCTGCGTGGAAAAGTGCCTTGCCATCCTGTACACTGGGTAGTGTTACTTTGTCTATCATTACACAAAAGGTCCTTTAAGTTCTTACCTCGCTTAAAACAAAACAGAGGTGAATCAGTTAAGATACCACCTAAGCTGTCATCTATTAGTAATACCCTCCAGTTCCTTCGTATAATGTCACACACCCCATGTATGTTATTACTATAATGTAAATTCACTCGGACAGGTTCTTCCATTCTGCTTACTCTACAAAAATTCACATTACTATTTTTCTTTGAAAACCGTGGTTTTCCTCTCTCCTTTCACTCAATATTACTCAATTCTAGGGCAGGCTCTATAGTCCTTTGCGTATATCCCCTAGGTCTTTCCTGCATATCAATGGATTCATTGACATAGTCAGCATCTCTAGTGCATAATTGTGATGCTCTGAAGAACTGATTCTTTGCTATATTTTTAAACACGAACCTAGGATGCATACTGTCATATGCTAATATGGTATTTTTCCAGCAATCCTTTCTAAAAATTACAGTGTCTATAATACCATCTTCTGTTTTTTTTAAGGCGAACATCCAGAAAATCTATCATCAAATCTGAATGTGCCACACTAAATCCTAAAAAAATCTGTTTTAGATTCCAAATAGTGCACAGATTGATTTAACTCCTCTACTGATCCCACCCATAAAATAAAAACATTGTCCACAAAGTGCACATAATATTTAAGATGTATTTTCCATCTGTGAACTGTATTAAAAATATTCTGATGCTCCCAATAGGCAAGAACCAAGTTCGTAAAAGAATTTGCACACGGTGCTCCCATCGCAATGCCCTTAACTTGTTTATAATAAGAATTTTCATACATAAAGATGTTATTACTTAATATGTAATCCAATAATAGAATAACTTGTTGGACCTCTTCCTCAGTCAATACTGATAGATGTCTGGCATAAGACTGCACAGCTTCTAAACCATATGCTTTCTCAATTACGGTAAACAAATTTACCACATCCATGGTTACAAAAGTCAAGTCCTTGTGACCAGTATTAGACCCCAAATGATCATATAACCCTTGTAGAAAATGAGCTGTGTCCCTCAATACGGTATTAAGTACTGCTCAGCACTTCTTCAACTTGCACTCAACCCATATAGAAGCATTTTCAGTTTCCCATTGATGCCCTGAAACAATTGGTCTTAGGTGTGGATTCTCTAAATTTTTGTGCATCTTAGGCAAAGCTTTAAATAAGGGTAATACGGGATATTCAACAAATACAAATTTAAACGCATCTTCTGTTAACTGTTTACTAAGATTGTACACTACCAATTTTTCTTTTACTTGTCTAATCAGCCCTATTATTTCAATCGGCATAAATTGTTTGTAAGTACTGGTATCACTCAATAAATTTAAAACTTTGAGTGGTACCACTGTCTGTCCATCACCACCACAGCACCACCTTTGTCCGCAGATTTTATTATTATTTCAGTATTTGACATAAGAGCTCCTAAGGCTCTTTTTTGCAAACTATTTAGATTGAAATATTTAACACCTGACCTCTTATTTAAATAATCAGCCAAGTCCACTTCACATAACTTAAAAAAACGTATCGACTGCTGTGGATAGCGGTGGATTAAAAGTACTAGGTTGTCTTAATTCAAATCCTCCAGGTGCTCATGAGCAACCAAACTACTTTTTTAACTCAACATTTCTTGCAAATAATCTTAGGTCTAATACCAATTCACTATAGTTGGAATGCATACAAAAGACAATCCCTTGTTCAGTATGTACAACTCATCCTCAGACAAGATGTGTTTAGAAATATTATAAAAATTACATGTATTATCAGTTGTGCTATAAAAAATAGAACAGTCACCATTAGAAGTCATATTGAAACCTTCCTTCGTTTCACATTGCGATTCTGCAACGTGCTCCTCATAAAATTCCCCTTCTTTTTCACCGGGGCAGGTAAGGTGTAAAAAGAGTTGTTGAAAGTTTTTGGTCTCGTCCCCAAATTGTTTGCCATAAATAATTCCATATTCGTTGTCATAGACAACGAAATGGAAGACGTAGTAGCAGCATCCACAGGTTTAACAATTTTACCAACTGTAGGGCAGGACGATGCCGAACTAGATGATGTTGTAGCACATTGATCAATTCCGTTTTCATCTCTGCTGCCTCCATTCTCACTGTTTAAGGTGGAACGGTCTCCTCTAGTATCCCTCGCCTGTGCATAGGTGTTTCTAGAGGTTGACTGCAAGTGTGTTTAAACTACCACTCTAGAGTAGCCCCTGTGATGCCTGTGCACTGACCCACTAATCAAGGAGCCTCAATCCTCACCACTAACACCAGTGAGGGGCATCCACATTGGGAAGGATAACAAATAGTCACAGTAAAGTACAATTTATCACCGTCAGTCTGGGTCTGGTTTCTCCCTTTCTCTCCAGATCCCCAATAAGACTCCCCACTGGCACAGCTATTGGGTACAGGTCTCAGCCTAGTGGTTAAGCTAAAACCTCCAGCACCCTGTCTGTCCAACCAGTGCTTTGTGTCCCTGCCCAAGTAGCTGACATACACACACACTTTAAGATATGAGTTATATACAAACACACATACTCCTGGGGAAGGCTGACACAGGTTCTCCAGCTATGCCCCTTCCTCCCAGTCTATATGGTAGTACCAGCTGCCACCAACCACTAATATCAGATACTACTAAGGGCCTTACCAAAGGGTGTCTAATTATTACTATACAGTATTATTATCCAAGTAGTAAGTGTGACCCAGGGCTAAAGCTATTGAAGTGGTTTGGCTAGTATCACTTTATACATGCAATGTACTCTAGAGCTTAAATTATCTCTACACGAAACAGCCACAGTTGAAAGGTTTAAAAATATTTATTAATAAATAATAAAAACACAAGACAATATTTACTACCCAGTGCTAGTCAAGAGTTCAGCGATCACAGGAAAATGCTTCAAATAATACAGTAGAATAATTCTGACATAAATATAGAAAACAGCTAGACTAAACTTACTATTTTCTATCTTTTCCTAAGAGCAATCACAGTTCTAAATAAACTTGTATATAGAGCAAATGCAGAGTGGGTGGTCACAGTGGTGCAGTGGTTAGTGTTGCCACCTCACAGCAAGAGGTTCTCTGGTTCAATCCTCAGCTGGGGTGTCTTCTGTGCGGAGTCTGCATGTCCTCCCTGTGGTCGCGTGGGTTTCCTCCGGGTGCTCCAGGTTCCTCCCACATCCCAAAGACATGCTGTAGGTAGATTGGACATTCTAAATTGGCCCTAGGTGTGTGTGTGTGTGTGTGTGTGTGTGTGTGTGTGTGTGTGTGTGTGTGTGTGTGTGTGTGTGTGTGTGTGTGTGTGTGTGTGTGTGTGTGTGCGTGTGTGTGTATGTATGCCTTCTGTGGAAGGCTGGGCACCAGGCTGGCAACTCGACACTGTAAAACTCCACTGCCAATCATGAGCGGACAGGTGATCTGCTGTGGCAACCCCTAACCGAGAAAAGCTGAAAGAAGAAAAAGAAGATAGAGATTTAGTATTTGGTACCTCTGCTGCAAAGGTGATCAAAAAGTGTGATGAAAGGGGAAAGCTGAACTTGGTAATCTCTTAAGATTTTTCAGATCTACATTTCCAAATTTTCCAAGGGAATTTCTAACTTAGTATGCAGTTAAAAGCAGAATAAACCATCTCAACAAAATACAGGTAAACAAATATTTAAGAAGAAATGGAAAGGGGATTTCAAAAAGAAGCCCCAAACCTCCCAAAACCAAGGACAGTCCAACAAGTCTGAATGAGTGTTCAAGAGACCTTGTGACCCCCCTCCCACCCTGGCCCTATTTTTCGTCTAGATAGTCCGACTCACTATTTTTCTCTTTGACAGCATATAGTTTCAGACAAATGAGATCTGAAAAAAAATCATTCATCAAGATTACAGATAGCAGTGGGATGAATTTTCTGGAGGTCATTCCTCATCATCTACATCAGACTTCTTTGTTTCCACTTGTTTTTCGTCATATGCTGTCCCAAGGAGCGAAAGAACCAGTTTCTCCTTCCCAGGTGGGGAAGGGTTTTTATTCAAGGATCTCCTAGTGAAGAAAGAAAAAGAAAATGTTTAGAGACCGTTCTTGATCTCTCTTTCACAAAGCTGTTTGTGATGGTGCTTCAATTCAAACTTATGTCACTTCACAACCTGATAACTCTTCTTTCATGTTTCCTGGTAACACTAGACTTAAAAGATGCTTATCATTACACACCTACTCATCCAGACTTCAGATAGTGCTTAAGGTTTTGTGTATCTGGAACACTTTATTAGATCTATGCCTTTCTCATTGGGCTCTCCAACCCATCAAAAGTTTTTTCAAAGTGTCTATCTCCAGTTATAGCTCATTGCAGGCTATAGCGTATCCACATTTTTCCATATTTAGATGAGTTGCTTATCTTTGGACGGCCATGGTGGTGCAGTGGTTAGCATTGCCACCTCACAGCAAGAGGTTCTCCGGTTCAATCCTTGGCTGGGGTGCCTTCTGTGCGGAGTCTGCATGTCCTCCCTGTGGTCGCGTGGGTTTCCTCCGGGTGCTCCGGTTTCCTCCCACATCCCAAAGACATGCTGTAGGTGGATTGGACACTCTGAATTGGCCCTAGGTGTGTGTGTGTCTGTGTGCCTTCTGTGGAAGGTTGGGTGCCGGGCTGGCAACTCGACACCGTAAAACTCCACTGCCAATCATGAGTGAACAGGTGATCTGCTGTGGCGACCCCTAACCGGGAAAAGCCGAAAGAAGAAGAAGAAGATAAGTTGCTTATCTTTGCAGAGCCTTCTTCAAAGTGTCAGGAATTGTTCTCTTGGGTGAGAGATTTCTCACACAAGCTAGGATTCCAAGAGAGCATTCAAAAGTCTTTCTTGACTCCTTCCCACAGGATTGTGTTCCCTGGATGTCGACTAGACACTTTAGTTCAAACAGCTTTTCTTCCACAGGAAAAATATATCTGTATCTATATCTTTTTCTAAGGTTTTCCACTCACTTAGGTCACTGTGAGGGAGTACCTAAGGACATTGGGTCTCAAGGCTTCTGATTCTCATGATATCCATGGCATGACTCCACATGAGAAAGATATAATGGTTTCTGAAGTCTCTTTGGTACCAGCACCAACAAACTCTGTCGTTTCTAATCCCAATGCTGGGTTTTGTCAGAAGAGAAATCAATTGGTGGAGACAGCTCATCCTTAAATCCAGGTCTATCCTCTTCCCTCCCTGTGCCAAAGTGGTCAGTCACAGCTACACATCAGAAACTAGGCTTCCTTTATAGGATCAATGGATTCCTTGCAGATATTGCAAGAAAAATTCTCGCCACCACCTTCTTACTGCCGACTCTCTTATACGCCACTCCTATCCTAACAAACATAAACAATACTTAAAAAAAAAAAAAAAAAAACTTGCCTCCTGCTACAGTAAAATTGCTAAATTTGCCACCAGTCTCCCTCATAAGACCCCACCATTGTCTTAGCTTAAAGCAATTAAACTGGCTTGAACTGCACAGTTGTCTAACATGTTCACAATTGAGTACAGCACACAAACTCATTCATCAAAAAAAAATGCCCTGCACTACAAAACTTACTACCCTACTGTACAGCAAGTGATCTCCAAACTAGTAGCAAATTCTTATTACTTACAAGTAAGTCAAATAATGTTGCAGGAGACTGGCTCTATTCCCAATACATTGCTAAACTCAGAATAGTATCCCCATGCAAATAAAACTCTCCAACAAACTCAATAGTTTTAAACCAGTGCTTAAACAACATCTTAACTAATTCTGGTGGTGTACATGTTCATCACATGGTTAAAACTTTTTCAGTGTTCAGTACTATCCAAATACTGTCCTTAAACATAATACTGTCAACCTCTTACTGAAATAACAAATTTTTATACACAGCCGCTGCCTGTACAATCCATTAAGTTGCATGTATGCTTTCTCTTTTGTAACTTCCACCTCTGTAAAATCTTAGAATGTATATGTATAAATATAACTACTCTTTGTGTGTAAATGTAAACAGAAATGTAATCACTCTGTGTTGGAACTTAGTATAATGCAATGCAAACAAAAAGGAGCTTTTTCCCCGGGACTCACTTGAAAATGGGTATTACCCAGTTGGACTTTCCCAGTAAACAAAGACAAATAAATAAATAAATCTCAGACTTTGCTTGGGGTGTAGTTTCAGGAGGGAAAAAAAAGTGCAGGGTATGTGGGACACTAAGGACAAATGCAAGCATATGCTTACCCTGATCAAGGCACTCAAGTCTCTGAATCTTCTTTCATCGCTAGGACATCTCATGTAGTGATAGACAGGCTTCTACATTCTGGCAGAGCAAAACTGTGGGGCAGACAAGGTGAGTAGGACAAGGACATACCCTCACGAATGGAACCTAAATGGGGGGGGGGGGGCTTCCTAGATGTGGGATTCTTAAAGTAGAGCTCATTGCTTCCTGTCTGAACAGTCAACTGGTAAGACTCTGCTCCAGGACTCCATGCAAGAAGGCCTGGAAGACAGATGCCTTTTGTTTTCCTTTGACAGGAGTGTTCTTGTATGCTTTTGCACTTTTTCCACTAATATCCAGGGTACTTCAGAAGATTCATAAGGAATCCTCCCAAGGTAATTTTGGTAACTTCCTTCTGGCCCAAGCAACAGTGGCTCTTCATTCTGTTGGAAATAGCCAAGGGAAGTTTGCAATTTTGGCTCTTAATTCCTTTTAGGCGTGTGTTTACTGAGGATTTGTGACATGTACTAATGGAGGCAAGAAAGCTTGCTACTAGAAAATCATATATTAGCAAATGGAAAAAGTTTTCTAGTTGGTGCCAACAACATAACCAGCACCTATTCAGAGCTGATAGTTGTTCTCTAGTTTTACAACATTTGTGTGAGCTACTATCATATGACCTTTCTTATTCCTCTATCAAGGTTCTTTTAGCGGCCATTTCTGCATGTCTGCACGTGGACCCAGACCCGGACCCTCCTCTTTCAAAGCATTATCATGTCATAATATTCTTGAAACTTTTTTGCATAAGTGACTTCAAAGAAAACCGGTTGCACCTCCTTGGGATCTTAATTTTGTGTTAGAGACGCTAACACTTGCTCCATAAAAAAACAGCTAACCTAGTTGGCTTGAGGTTCTTTACATGGAAAACAGTTTTACTGATTGCTGTGACCTGCAAGAAGAGTATCTGGGTTTCAAGCTCTTTAGGGAATCAACCCTATCATATTTCCATGGGGACAGAGCTTCTTTGAGAACTAATCATTCTTTTTTGCCTAAAATAAGTAGTACTCTGTGAGGGTCCATACATTGGTTCATTGTAATATTTATGTCAACATTTGCTTTGTCTTTGTTACTGATTTTTTTGTATTGGGTGACTTAATTCATCTTTCTCTGCTTCGCTTAAGAATATTGCACTTTGACTGTACTTTTCCATATGTAATCTTTCTTCCAAAATGCATAATCTTACACATTTTTTAACATTAAGTCCCAACTTCTACTTGTCTGCAGAAAATTTCAACAGGTGCTGGTCCTTCTGAAGTTTAACCCCATCATCTCTGATGGTTGTTATCCAAATCCAATATATTGTTGGGGTTTAGGATAAATTGGGTATCAGTAATCCATCTTTCCATACAGCTAAAGGATTCCTGAGTGAGTTGTAGAGTGGTAAGTGATGGTGCAGAGCATATTAGTGTAGAATCATATGTATACTGTGAGTGTGGCATGATGGGTGGAGATGTGTAGATTGTAAGTGAAAAAAGAGAAAAGAAGTGGGCCTAATATTGAGCCTTGTGGTACACCTGTGGTAGTTGGAAGTAAAGGGGATATTTCACTTTGCCATTGGACAGATTGCTGCCTATCTAGTAGGTTTTTGAACCAGGCAATAGTAGAAGGGGCAAAGGATAGGGAGACCAGTGTGTGTAGTAGTATGGAGTGCGAGACCATAGCAAATGCTTTGGAGAGATCTATGAACATAGCAGATACAAACTTATTGTCATTTCTGTGTTTGTTAACCAAGTTAGTAAAGGAGAGAAGAGCAGTAGTTGTACTGTGATATGGCCGGAAACCATGTTGTGCGGTGGAGAGGAGATTATATATGTTCAGGTGTTCAGGAATTACATAACTTGAGAGTGAATGTTTCCCAAGAAGTTTATATAAGGGAGATAGAATGGCAATGAGATGGTAATTTGAGAAATCATAGGAATTGCCACCTTTATGAAGAGGAATAATGTATGAGACTTTCCATACTTGTGGGATATAGGCTTCCTGGATAGAGCGGTTGATAAGGATAGAAACAGGGTAAGAAGGATTCAGCGGGTATTTTTAGGACATTAGCAGGTAGACTGTCAGCTGTAAGGGTGGTAGGTTTCAGTTTTAGAAGGAGTTTTTTGATTGTAGAGGTGGGAATGGGTGAGAGAGTAAAGGAAGGAATATTATAAGGTCATTTGGTTGGGATATAAGTATAGTCATCGTTAGATAATTGAGAGGATAATGCCAGAATGGACTCCGTAAAATACTGATTAAGCTATGTCATTAGTATTATTGGTGGAGCTGGGAGCTAGGGTGGTAGTTTTGCCTGGTTTTATTAGAGAGTTGATAGCTACCCAAAACTTTTGAGGATCTTTTGTGAGTTTGGTTTGGCTGGCAATGAAATAGTTCTGTTTATCAAGTTTGGTTTGTTTCTTGGCCTGATTCCTAAGTTTATGTAGTTTTGTTTGGTTAGGCTAGTGTTCGTAATGGTTCCCAGTTACTTTGTTTTAGAATAGTGTTAAGATCCAGTGGGTTTAGTTTGTGGTAATCTCTGATTTGTCTATAAACTATAGGTTTGGGTACATTGGTGCGTTCATGTAGGAGGTATGTGGGGAGTTGGTCACTGAGACCATCTATTAGACACCCTGTTTGGTAGTTTTGTTTGGGGCAATTGACTAGAGTCCAATCTAGAATAGAGTGTTGTGGGTTTTTTATCCACTCTAGTGGGTTCTTGAATAAGTTGAGAAAAAACAGAGGTTAATATGGTTAGTGGGGTTGTTTACAGTTACAGGCTAACTAGTCCGTATTTAGGTCACCTAGTAGGATAGTTTCTTGTGGAAGATTATCTCTAGTCCAGTGTAAGATTTCTTCAGTTATGGGAGAATTGTTCCCTGGGGGAATGTACATCACATAACTAGTATTGTAGCATTGCAGTTGGTCCTAGCTCCATTCATCATCTTCAAGTGCACTCTTTCAACTCCTAGACTGTGCAGTACTGTTGAAAGTAGGCAGTATGGATTGCCATAACTCCTTAAAAAATCATCGGCAGCTTTTTACAGCATATGTAGTAGCTTTACACAGAATAAAACTGTTAAAACAGTGACTTTTTTTTGCATGTGCAGTAAAACATTTTGTCGATGACTCATAGTTTCACATCGCTGCATATTTGAGTTGACTATCTCATTGTTCTTTTATAGATGGGTGTGTATAGTCAAATGATAGTACTTTCAGATGTTAACCAGTGATAAAGGCATAATCACACAAATTATACCAACAAGAAAAGTAGCATTTGTGTTGTCCCTTATTTTTTCCCTTTTTAACTTTAGGTGATCCTAATAAATACCACTTTTTTCCATCACTTTAATACTTGGACTTAAGCCTCAGTTGTTTGTTTTGTGATAAAGCAGGCATATCTCTTTGGACTCGATTTGTGTGAAAATCGGTGTGTATTGTTGCCTGCTGTAGGATTGCATATGCGCTGTATTTTGCTTAACTGCTTATACTGTAGAATATGCAGCTTCAAGGAGGTTTGTCGAAAAGGTGACAAGCTCACTGGTTATTAAAAGTTTACAATAGTAAATCTGACAGATAAGTCTGGAACCTTTTAGCATCCAGCCAACTCAGCAGAAGCGTATTTTGAAATCTGGTGCTGAAATATTTATCAATGTATGCAATCCTACAGCAGGCAACAGTACACACCAATTTTCACACAAATCAAGTCCAAAAGAGATATGCCTGCTTTATCACAAAACAAACAACTGAGGCTAGTGTTAAAGTGATGGAAAAAATGTGGTAGTCCATTGTCCTATGCTACACGCTTGTTGTTACAAATTTTGCCACAGAAGATTTTTTCGGGGGTCCATTGTGAAGAGCGTTATAGGTTGATTAGAGTGTAGCTTGCCTCGTTTCTAACTGCACTTACCTTATACTGTGGAGTTGTGCCCCCCCCCCTCACGTGGGAACACTTCATGCTGTTCTGAGTAACCCACTCCCTCACATCCATAATTGCTAATCTATTAAAATTCAAATGGCTGATTTTCCTAATAACCAGGGTAGTCATTACAGATTTTTAGCAGTGATTGCAGGAGTAGAACATAATGAAATGTCGCTACTTGATGAGGAATGTACTAAAAACTTATAAGCACAGTAATTCAGGCACTGTTGAAGAATGCTGACTTGGAATTTTCTGGTACTGTGCATGGTAGGGTGTTACACAGATTTCAGTGTCATGTGTCATTCAGCAGTTGTATGACACCAAGCCAGCACTTTGCTCTGTGGCAGGCCAAGCATTTGTCATACCAGTCCTTCAGAGTTAATGGGTAAATGACGAGACGTGGTTCAGTTATTCGTTTGTCAGGCAAGGTGCTTTTTCTGGAATTTAACCTGAAAGATGCAAAGCACTTCTCTCATGTCTACAAACTGAGACAATGTGAATGTTATAGTTGTGTGATATCAGCTGTCATTGTTCTGGCAGTGTATTTATTTTGCTAGAAGGGGTACTTCTCTATGCAGCTCTCTTCTTGTTTCTGTTTAACATATGTGCAAGTAGCAGCTGTTCGGCTGCTTTTACAGTTTGGCTTGCTATACATTTGGCTCAGTGTACTTACTGGCCTTCCATTTGGCAAGGCCATGGTGAGCAATTTGTGTACAGGCTGTTGATGAAAACAGACTGCTTCTATGAGACCGAGGCATTATCCAGTTTAAAAGGTGGGGGAGTGACCACTTGCAACTTTGCTTTATGTACAAAATAGTGTGATGGGATGCAGCATCATGGGTAACCTTTCATTCTGCATTACTGTCAGTAGTATAGCAAGATAACAGCTTATTTTGAGTGCATCACTTTTCTAAGCATCTGTCAGAAAATTACGGTTTAGGGAAGCTACAGTATGTCTGCAATAGTCTAAATTGTCTGTAGCACCGATTTTTTTTTACTAAACTTGCTTGCAGGTAGTCTTTGTAGTTGTAGTGATGGCAACTGGATGTGATAATTATTTATTAATTGTGTGAGAGCATTTTCATAGGAACAACACAAGATGCCTAGCCTTATACATATTTTAAGTTTTGCCACCCTTTACAAGCACTTGAAAGTGTTCACCTCATAAATTAAGCATAGTCATGCACCCAGGTGTAAATCTGAATCTACCCATCAAATCGTTAAGCTACCTTTAAATGTAGACAAAGTAGTACTTTGCTTGACTTGTTCTGGTAACTTATTTTGCAACCTGGGAATGTGTTGTGTTAGGAATGTATTCCCTCCGGTGAGTTTTGCTTAATTGGTATAGATTTAGGTCCCGAGTACAGGTGTTTAGAGATCCACTGGTTTTATGAAGAAATTAGTCAGATTGGATTGGGTCTTTTGTGGTTCGAAAAGTAAGACGAGGTCACCTAGAAGCAGCCAGCAGGCTACTTATTATAAGGATAGTTGTAGAGACTGGTTAGGATAGCGGAAAGATTTAAGTCCATTAATTTTCTTGTTTAAAAATTGTTGGGGAGTCTTCTTCAGCTTGGTGATATGCTTGAATATGTACGTACCAAAGCGGGCACCGTTGGTGATTAGTTTGGTAAGAGAAGAGTTTAGTGGTATAATGACTTCCATTAATATGGAGGGTATCTTCTTGGAAGTTCATTGGGGTGAATAAAAGGCTTTCTTGACTATGGTGGGAACCTGATGATCGAATGTGGAGAGAATTGTCCACACAAGTACCCAGGTCTGTAATTACTGCATCTGTCTGATGAGAAGTACCATTTAAAATGTTTTTGCATTTAACTTGAGATCATTTTCAGGTATGTGCACATAATACATACCTTGCTGTTTTGTATCAGTGGGTGAGCAGGTGACAATATCTACCTTACAATCATCAGCAGACTTGGTCAACCTCACTTCTGGGATATTGGCTTGGAAGTCTTCAAAATAAATACCAAATAAGAGAAGGCACCGGCGACCTCTAACCGGGAAAAGCCAGAAGAAGAAGAAAAGGCCCAACACCAATACCTGTGGTACCTCTCTAGTTGGCATTTTATGGTTGGAGAAGGTACCAGCAACTTCACAACTTGTGATTTGTTGGATAGCCAATTTGCAATCTAGCAAACAGTGTAGGATTTACATTGTTTATTCAAACACCTATGGCTGAAAAATTAGACAAAGTCTGTCTAATTTTTCAATAATACTAGCATGAAGGATACTGAAAAAAGCTTAGGCAAGGTCAAGATAAACTGCAAGCACAGAGCGACAGTTTTCAGCAGTGTCTGCATCCGTTTCAAACAAGTTTGCTTGGTTTAGGAGACATGACCTGCTTTCACAAAAAAAAAAAAAAACTGAGTTGGGGTCTAGATCATTTAAGTTGTCTTTGGCTGCACAAATTAGTTCTGCTGGCTTTGCACATAAGTTCTGTGAGGCTGATCTGTCATTACCTGAGTCTGTAGAGGGATCACCCGTGCATGGGGGAGACACAGTGGCTGTTCTGCAGGCATCCAGCACAAACCCTATTGAATAACGTGGGGTTGAATGATTCTTTAAGGGGATACTTGGAAAGTGCATTCTTTGGACTGATGAATGCAGCCCGATATGTTATCCGGTCCCATAGAAATGTTATTTTGTAACCTTTGACAAGGATTCTAAGACATGCTTTTTGAATTATTCATTTGAGTTTTGAATGATTAATGGTTTGCATTGCTTTGTTCTAAGTGATTGATTTTTATTGATTAATATCAATTAATTTTAATTGTCTTTGACAGAGATGAATATAAAAGGAGGGGCTTTACGTTATCATATTATTCCTTTGAAGGTGAAATGCCGAGGTACCAGAGTAAAATATTATGAGAATTCTACCCTGTTCGTTGGTTGTTGGGTGCTGAGCTCCTGATACTGTGTTTTTTTCGTTTTGATGCTTTGCTTGTGTGTGTTTTCACTATTCTAAGACTTACTTGAAGGTGGTTTCTGAGTAGGTTGAATTTTCTGGGATAGCAAGGCAATAATATAGATAGATGGGGTATAGCTATCATTAAGTGTGTCTGCCAGTATAGTGGCTATATCTTTGGGATCAGAGTGTGTGATGATATGGATGAGTTCAGCGCATTTGTGGACATTATTCCTTCATTTCCTGACATAACTGATGAAAGATTTGTAGTTTTCTTTGGTATCTGTAATGACCTTAAGTTTGTACTTTGCTTTACATTTTCTGATAGCGTCCTTAAGTTCCTTGTTGGCATAGTTTAGTGTGGACTTGATGTGGGGTGATTGGTATTTGTACAACTTTGCATTATTTTCCTTTTGTTATACTATTTATTAATATAGAAGTTCCACTAGGAAGGTTTATTACCTATGAATTTACTGCTTTGGCCAAATGAGTGCAGTGCTGTATGTATTTTCTGTTGAGGTTGGTTGGGGCAGCGTTATGTAGTGATAATTAAGAATTCTTGTATATCTCTGTTTACTCTTGTATTGTTCACAGATGTCTCCCTTGGACTGTAATGATCTTGAATGAGAAATGTAAATAATAATACTAGTCACGTTCATCTGGTGTAGCTCATCTGAAAACCACATCAGACACCCTGCATTGTTCAGTTAATTGTTTATGTCCCAAATCATAAATACCACTGTTCCATAGTATGCCTGCAGCATCTGCTCATTGTCCTGTGCAAGCATTAGCTTTTCGAGAATGCCATCCTTGTAAATCCTTTTCCTCTTAAATGTTGCAACACTTTGCTTCATATGTAATCCTAAACTGCAACTAAAACTTGTCATTTTAATTTCAGCTCACGGAAACGAGTATCAAACAAATTTGAGGCTGTGAAAAAATATCTGTCCATATTCCTTGCTGTCATTTAAAAGCACTTGTTAGCATGCAGATTTTTTTCACTGCCTGCTAGTTCAGTAAGCTAAAGCCTGACATTTTTAAACTTTTTAGTACTGATTTCTAGCATTGTACTTTGTTTTCAGTATATTTTGTAAATCTGACAGTCCTTCGTGTTTGCTGTGTATCTAGCATTGTTTACATTGCTTGCACTGCTGGCTGTCTATGGGTAAAACACCAGCTGATGAAGACAACATAATATCAGGGAAATTTACCTTTTCTCTGAATTTAGTTATTATGACAAGCGTATGCATTGCGCCTGTTGAGTGATGTGGTAGAGACAAGGCTCCCTTTACCCTGTATTGTGGATTAAGAATGTGTTTGGAGAATGGATGAGAGTTGGATGTAAAAGTAATGAAAACAGAGAAGATAAAGGATTAAAACATGCACAAAAAGGTCAATGTTGATCAGTTGTGAGGCAAATGTTACTGAAGTATAGCAAAAGTAATGTTCTGTAATACAGTGCTGCTGTTTAAGTCCTGTTTACTCCAACTTTTCTGGCTTACCATACCTTGTCAGAGTTTACAAGGAGGAAGTGGGCTACTGTTTTTTTTTTTATAAGTTACAGCATGGGGTAAAACTGTTTGCGTTTTTTGCTTCCTGCCTGTAAAATGCAGTTTCTGAATTGGAATACCTTTTACTTTTTAATATACTCACCCATACTTGTCAGTTTGATACAGTTTGCTTTCCATTTATATTGCTGACAGTAATAATTTAGTAAAGGGTGCGGAATTCTTGAATTTCAGGGAAAGCATCCCTGCAGGTCAGATGCAACAAAAGTTCATTTGCTGTTCACACTTCAACTGACTGAGCAAGACATGCTCACACTTGTTGCATGACCAATAGCACATTAATATAACAGAGTTTGACAGTTTAAAATAGCAGCTAAACTGTTTCATTTACATTCCACAATCAGTATTTTTTCCAGTAAGGTACATTAGTATTGTGTCGAAGATGAAGTAATTTCTTGTTTCAAAGGTTTGAACATGTAGTGAAGTAATTTCTAGTTTTAATGTAAATGCCAGTTTTGCAGAAACTAAGCATAGCTAGCTAAGATGGACAAAAGTAGTTTTGGCTGTTGCTGATGAACTCAGTACTGTAAATAATTCCTGTATATGTGGTCATCCCAGCATAACCATACACATAGTTATCCATTTTAAGATGGTGTACGTCCTAACATCTGCATTGACAGTATCATGCAGATCTGAAGTTGGTGTAGTGACCTGTGGTTGCTGACTAGTTAAGTCACTTTCAGATAATCTAGTACCATTGTGACATGACAGCACAAGCTAACCCAAAGTATTTTATGACCGTGCAGCTACTTTAGCATGAAGAAACAGTGTAGTTAATTACACAGTGAAGCATTCCAGGGGTTGTGCTATGGTAAGCTGTGACCTTTCTTGGCTAATTGAAAGATGGTTTCACACTGAGCTTTGAACTCACTCATTTAAGCTCATGGGCTTTGTTCCTACTGTGATGTACCCCCTGCTGTACCTTACTGTTTTTATAATGTTTGAGTCATCATCTGTATACAAATACACAGGCACACACACACACACACACACACACACACACACACACACACACACACACGTTTATATAAATTAAATTGTTTATGTATGTTTGTGTATATTAAATTTGCATGTGTGAATGTTTTGTGTATACACACGAGTGTATGTGTGTGTGTATATATATATATATATATATATATATATATATATATATATATATATATATATATATATATATATATATATATATATATTTATATATAAAATTGTGTGTAAATGTGTATTATATATTCATGTATGTGTGTGAGGTAACACTCAAGTACCCAGCACACACAAATGTTTATAAATACATACAATTATCAATATGTACATGCTTACACACACACACACACACACACACACACACACACACACACTTGTGTGTGCGCGCGCGCTTGCACGCGTGCATGTTATATATAGATATGTATATGCACATGTGTTTACAGCTTCACAGTAACTGTAACAGAAAATTTTAATGCTGTCCAGTTGAAGATGAGAGATCTTGTATTAGTGTTTTATAATTGCCCTATAACATGAAAGGTAAGGCAAGGCTGAAAACATGTTTTATTTAACTCTCTAGCATCACCAGCTCAGTGTTTAACTTCAGTTTGTTGAACCATGAAACGTTTGTGTTGGGTTCATATGTCTACATGCAGAGTAATGAAGTATCCTCCACCAAAAGGGTCTTCTCTTCCACTTTTGACCCCCCCCCCCGAAAGACCCAGAAAAGCTGTCGTAAATCTAAACAGACTCTCCTCTGGAATCCCCCATAGAGAATGTGTGTGATGAAGAGGATACCAACTCCCTTGCAACCTCTGAATGATCTCAAATTTTGAGGAGTACTTAAAGTTAATGAAGCAGTGAAAAATGCCCTACTGGCCTCATACTTTCCCTGAGAGCAGACTCCAGATGGCTTGCAAGTCCACTGAGCAGTCTTCTGGGTGGTACATCCTTTGGTGGATAACTTAAATGATGCCACCAAAGCTGCTTTGGAAAATCCAGAGTCAGTGTCCCTAGTCCTGGAAAATGTCACCCACATCCTCTAGCCTCCCAGACATTGGCTTTTTGAAATGAAACCCCTAAGCCCATCAGCCTGCCAGAGTATCAATGTCTGTACCCTGGAGAAGGAGTTAGGAACATATGACTGCTTTGAAGAGCATGTTTAATGGCCACCACCTATACTGTGTGTGCATTACACATTCACTCATGATGAAGTTTATAACTACATTGTTATTGATTAACTGTACTAGATTATTGAGGAGTTGCCGGGTGGGCCAGTCAAAGACAGTCCATGTCCCAGTCCTCAGCCACCACGAATATAACAAGGCCCATGCTGGTGTGCGTACTTCACAGTGTCAATGAAGGGACTGGCGGAGCCACCAGATCTGACATTGACATTTGCTGGCACCTGTAGCTAACAGTAGTGCAGAGAGCATCAAGGTGCATTAATGGACTTTTCTTCAGAGGTCTATCTGTTTTTGCTTCACATTTTAAACATCACCTAGAAAAGATGGAAAAGGTGAGCACAGCTTTCATGGCTGTTGAGGTGGCAGAAACTCAGAACCAATAAACCTTGTCTAGCACACAGAGGAGCCACGCCAATGTAGTTTTGATGCATCACACAGTCCAGTTAGCTGGTATGATGCTTATTTCTTATTCTTCTTCCTTCTAGGCCTTCAGATGATTTTACCAGGAATTCAAAATGAACCACCCTCAGTACTCTGAGACAGATGCTCTTCTGTCTCAAAAGTCAATACAACTGACAGCCACATTAACTTTTACTATTCTACTGTTAATGTATTTTAAAAAGATACATTTTACTCTTAAAAAAAAAAAATATTTGTTACATGTCAGCACTTGTATGCCAAAATTGCTCATTAGAGAGACACCTTTGTCATGTACTGCAAATGCTGATTTCATTGTGTGTGCTGCTGTTTATGCAGCACATTGAAGTTAAATTTTTTATTCATCAGAATGTTTGTTCTTATCAGTTCCTGGACTTAATATTATTAACTTCTGAATCATTTGTGTGCAGAATTTCAGCAACTGAAATTAGTTACTTAAGGGTCTGTTTAAGTAGTTATGTACAATAGTAGCTTGTGTTTTTGCTGTTTCAGACTGCTGCTTCTGTCGTAGTGGTGACATAGGTTTATAATGTCTTACTTGGCATACAACTGGAGAGACCATTTTAGGAAGCTCAGCCACCTCACCTAGTACTAGTGGACGACCAACAGTGTTCCCCATTAAGTAGGTTTTAACCATGTATTCCCAGTGAAGATTTGCAATCAGGCTGGTTTTAGAGGCTGCTAAGGAAGTACTGCGCTTGGTTTGTAAAGGCAGTCTTTTTTAGAAATGGGGAAGATACCTGTCACTGTAGGTTTACATCTCTAAATGTCCAGGGTGTTAATTTTACCACTAGTTCTACTGAAGCAAGAGAGTATTAGATTGTTCATTGCATGGAAGGCTAAGCAGAAATTACCCCACAAGATTCCTTTATGATGCTTAGTTAGAGGGTCAGGGTTTTGTCTTTCAGTGTAACTAAGGTTAACCAAGGGTACTGAGACTGAGGTTTTCTTTGGTGTGGATACATCAAGGTCTCTTGAGTTGGATTAACTTCTTGATGAGGTACATGCCAAAGGGGGGTTATATTCTGTGATGGGCCTAAAAGGGAGAAATAAATAACTTCTGTGGACTTTAAGGATATATCATGAAGGATTAAGTTGTGCAAGGTGGAAAGATTTTTTTTAACCACCACATAGACATGGAGAATCTGTTATTAACATAGGTACCCAAGTCTCTGATTGTTTCAGACTTCATTGAAATGTTGGCAGTAGATTACCAAAGGAAACTGTGCTGCACCATTAACACACCAATCCCTTGCTGGAGAATTAATCAGAACGGGAATTGATTAATCAGCTCTGGTATGCAGCCGTCAACAAACTTGGTTAGCCATAATCCTTTGGTTACAGTCCTCTGCCATGAAAGCTGATAAGAGGAGGAGGCCCAGGACAGAGCTCCGTGGATATTTTTCGTTCTAGAGCAAACACCCTCAACCTTAACTGTTTGGATTCTGTCCAATAGCTAATTACTTATCCAGCAAACTGTGTTTGGGTTAATGTTGAGTTGGGAGAGGTTTTAATAATCTAAGGATGGAGGATAGTGCTGACTAATTTGGCAAGGTCCAGGTAGGCAGTATGGAATGCCCCTTATCCATGACCTCAGTAACCCTTCTAAAGAAGTTAGCCACATAGAGCAGGCATGATCTGTCTTTTACAAAGCCATACTGTTGTGCATGCAGGGATATAAGGTCACCTGCATTTTTGTTTATTAATCAGTCACAAGGTCCAATGCGTGTTAGTCCTGATTTAAGTCTATCCTTATGTTGTGGTGACTGTGTTTTATCACAGCTGTAATGATCTCAATTAGCCTAACCATTCATATTTGTAAATGTTTGTTAAGTTTGTGTAATGAGTAAGGCAAGGTCAGTTGCTTAGTGTTGATGTTATTAATGTTTTCCTAGTGTTCTTAGCAAAAGGTCTGGAATTGAAGCATTTTTGTGTAGCTAAAACAAATTTTGTGAGTGGCTTAGTGGTGTAATAGTTAATGTTGGTGCATCACTGCCCTTGCCTTCTAATTTGGTTATCGTCTGGGGTGCCTTCTGAGTGGAGTCTGTACCGCCTTCCTTTGTTCCTGTGGGTTTTTGACTGAGTTCTGTTTCCTCCTACATTACAAATATGTGCTATAAGTGAATTGGCATTCTTCCAGATTGCTGTAGGTGTGCATGCCTTGTGAGTATGCATTCTGCAGTAGTTCAGAGCATCATCTGTAAGTTTTTCTGTCTTAACACTGTGTAAGAAAATGTTCTGCATCTGTGAATTGGCTAAGTGAATAATTGAGCAAATTTCATAGCATATTTAATACTTGTACTATGGGGAAGTAATAGTTTGGTAGTCAAGGTTGGAGGAATGTAAACTAAAGTTGATACAGAATAGTGCATTGTGGAAGCAAATGCAAACTGGGAGACTGCTGTAAGAATGATGAGGCGGCCATAAAGATTACAGAGTATCAGCATGTTCTTGGGTTATATTCACAGTAATGCCAAGTTGAGACATATTTAAATACATTAATTAAAACCGTGAAATACAGGTAATACAGTAAATGCTGTTGGACAGATTTTTTATGTGAGCAAAGTGGAAACTGGCTTACCTCTGTAACTACCACACACATTCTAGGTTTCAGCAGTAACCCTTTGCTGATGTGAGGCTATCACTTGTAACACATACCTCTGCTGGTTTTACTGCAGCCATTACTTCTATAACCCAGAAATATTCTGGTGGGAGGTGGAAAATAGTCTAGATATAATCTTACAAGATTGTTACCTTAAGTGCTTCCTGCATAAAATGCCTGTTTTTACAGCTATTAGATCTCGGTTTCTTACCAGTTTTTTTCCCCTGAATGTGACTTTAGAATGCATGAATTACATTGACAGCAGCTCAGTGTTTTAGCTTACATGGCTGTTTTAGTTTGTCTTCTGAAGCATTAACACTGGCAGTTCAATTTCCTCACTTGTGCACATTTAAGAAGGTACACAGTGGGAGGTACTGCATCATGTGGCGAATGTGCTATTTTTGGCAGATTCCTGAAATCTGCAACTTGTTGGAACATTTGTTTTAGCTTCTCACTTATCAGACTGTAGAAAAAGGCTAGAGTAATGATTGCGTTCTTTTAATATGCTGTACTCTGCATCATTTTGAAGTCAGAAGAACACATCAGCATTGTTTGCACTTGTGAAAGCACTGATCAGTAAAATAATGCTTTAACAGCAGCTCTTGTATGCTGCAAAGAGGTGCTATACCGATAATGCAGTCTGCTCTGTTTTAAGTGACTTCAGTTTGTGTTGAAATCTTCCTTGTAGCTATTATTTTAAGCTGACAAGTCCCAACTATTCCAGGTTTTATCTTGCATTGAGTTGAAGCATTAACTACCTGTTTCCCCTCTTGTAATAGACAACAGGAAAAAATAACTACTTGTGGTATTTCAGAACTACCCATGTTTCTGGCAGGATGAACTCTGTGAATGAAGCCTTCCAGTCCTATAATTAGTTAGGAGATGTGATTTCATAATATTTGTTTAGAACCACCTCAAATTACTGCTGGATAAATTTAGCTGTTGCTTATAAACGTAAAAGATGTTTCTCATTCCTCAGGGAGATGTATGGTTTTCCCATATTCTAGAAGATTTTAGAAGTACTCAGTATTAGTACAAAATTAAGCTTATGTTTTGTTGCTTAACCTTATCCATACCTACTGGCAAGAAGGTAGAGCTGTTGTCTCTGAGGTGCCTTGCAGTTGCTGAAATAAGGGTAGTCTGGGATAGCTGCCACTGCTTGCTTCTTAACCCTGTGAAAAGTATATTTTATGAAAATGTTTCTTGTTTATTCCAGATGTCTCCCACTCTCTTGTTTTGCTGTCATCGGAAATGTTTTATTTTTCATTTCTGTGAGCACTTTGATGAGGAGGGCTAACCAATCCACTTGTTTCTACTGTGTGTTCTGGGATGTGGGAGTAACTAAGAAAAAGACATACCAAGACACAGAAGATCAAAGCCTCGCTTGTACTTCAGAACTGTTCTTCTGAATTTCCTTTCATGCCCTCAGCAAAGGAAAGCAGTATTACCAAAGAGGAAAAATGTTAGAAAGACTGTGCTAACTCTTATGCAGATTTGCTGACGTAGCAGCATTTGAAGAGATGTGTTTTACTGTAAAAATTAGTAGTTAATAGGGATTGTTTGCTATTGTTTTCTGGAGATTAATCATAGTAAACATTGCAAGTTGGAAATTTTATGTTTCTGGTACAGTTTGCTGTTTTTCCCCTTAGTTATTTGTCTTTTTGGTGTCCATTGAATAGTAATAATAAAGTACAAGCTGGAGAAAACTTAAATTGTAAAAATGTAATGGTATGTGAAATAGGATTGTCATTTATATAAGGGAAAGTCTGGGTCATCAGTATAGGTTACAAATTAAAGGCTGGTATGTGGCATGGGGTGTCAGACAGATGTTTAATTGGAGGTGGTATAAGAGGTAGGATTTGGAAGAGAGGAAAGGAAAATAACTGGGAGCACATGCAGGGTGTGGGCAGCAGTGTGATTTAACAGCCTCTGATTCTGTAGTCTCTGCTGTCCAACTCTAGGACTGGATGCCTAGAGAAGTGAGGTCTGGAAGTTGAAGAGGTTGGCATGTGTGTGTCCACTCTAAAAGGGACTGGACGCATTTACAGGGGCAGGAAGTACAAAAAGAGATAGTAAGGAGACTGAAACGAAAGTAAGGAGGGGCAGAAGGTGCTAGTGCTGGTGGAGGTCAGGGGCACGAAGTGAGAGTGGACCTGGGTTGAGGTATTATTGAGAAGAGGTTGTGGGGAAGGTAGCAAGGGTTGCAGGAGACTAAAGAGGAGAAGCATCAGGTGTGACTTAATTAGTAAAGAAGGTGAGACCATGGTCAGAGGGTAACAAAGGATGGAGTAATAGAGATTAAGTGGAAGGAGAAATTCAGTAAGAGTAGAAATGGTCTTGGGTTGATGCTGACAATATCAGGTTAGTCTGTGTCCAGCTTGGTTGTTAGCAGTAGGGTTAGCCCAACACTGAGCGATCTACTTGGTTATGAAAGATTTGGCAGAAGGGGATCATAAAAGTGACAACAAGGTGGATGAGTGCAAGAAACCGGGAGGAACTGTGGTGTTCTTCGTAATGCTGTCCAGGAACTGCAGGAAGGAGCAAGAAGTCAGTGTAGTGAGAGACTGGAGGGGGATATAGAGAAGGTAGTAAATGGTATGGCCGGAATGGCCCCATGAAAGCTCCACAGGATGATCGTGATACAAGAGAGTATGAAAAGTTATCATCAGGTGGGGTTCTGCTTAAATTTAGAGGAAAGGAAGGACAGCTAGAGCAGGGCAGTGGAACAGAGTCAGGAAAGAAGGAGTGATGCCATGAAGTGCAAAAAAAACTGGAAACATCATGTTTATTCAAGCAACCGAGACAAATATAGTGGGAATTGCAAAGATTTTGGGTAAAATTAAAAGAAAGGGGTAACAGTAGCAAAATGTGTAAGAGATGGGATTGAATACATTTCCTATAAAGGGCAAAGATGTAGGGTAGTAGGGCATTCTATAAGGAATACATAGCGCAGAGGGTGACAGTAGGACAGATATATGTATATGTGTGTGTGTGTGTGTGTGTGTGTATATATATATATATATAATGTGTATGTGTCTGTGCAAAATATACATGTAGATGCACAGACACACACGTGTGTGTGTGCGCATCTACACGTATATTTGCACACACACACACACACACACACACACACATGTGTATAATATTTGTATATTTATTTATTTATATATACATATGTGTGTGTGTGTGTCTATATAAATACATATACAATTATTTACATATGTAAATATGTTCATATAGATATCTAAACCAGATGAAGGACAGCTATGGAGAAAATGCTAAGGAGTGACCGAAAAATTATGACTGTCTCGTGGCAGGCAAAGCCTGGACAGATAACTGGGAACATATATTCTCTGCGAGTCTAATGAGTTGGTAGACTTTAAAGATTGCCTGCAGACTGCTCTGTCGGAAATGCTTGGTGAGCAAGTTGGAGTGACTAGGAAAATTATTTTTTTGAGATATGATACAAACTCTGAATTGCCTAGACA
The DNA here is from genome assembly GCF_019279795.1 of Protopterus annectens. Lineage (NCBI taxonomy): Eukaryota > Metazoa > Chordata > Ceratodontiformes > Protopteridae > Protopterus > Protopterus annectens. The sequence continues at coordinate 94,803,041 of NC_056728.1, forward strand.
AAGAAAGGATTTGCTTTGTCTAATTATGATGGCTGCCAAAAGAGCAATTACTAGAAAATGGAAATCAAAGTATAAACTAACTTTACTAGATGTAGTGAAGATAGTAACAGAGTTAAAACAACTGGAACTGGGATCTTTAGGGGAGGGTAGGAGCAAATTACATAGGAAAAATGGGAACTGTGGGATCAGTACATGCAGAGGAGGCACAAGGTTTAAAAGAAGGCAGGATTTCAATGAGCTATGACTTAACAATGACTGGATATGTTAAAAGTGATGTATAATGTTTGCAGCTACAGTTGTGTTGCACGGTTTGGAATGAATAATGCTTGCAGCTGAGATTGTGTTGCTATGGTCTGTCATTTATATAAATGTAATGTGGCCTGTGTCATATACATGATAATTTACTAAAGATGCTTCTTGTTTAAAGCTAACAAAGTTCGGAGATGACTGCAAACTAGGAGCCAAGTCCCCAAATGATGTGGACATCCTACAGAAGGGCCTCGCTGAGACAGATGCTTGGTGTCAGAACCATGGCCTCAAGTTCAAGGCCAAAAAGTGCAGTGTCATCCCCTTTGGTAAAAACTCTGTACCCATGAACTATCACATAGGCAGCAATCTACTTAACACCGAATGTGTGATGAGAGACTTTGGGACCCGGGTGGACAGTAGTCTCTCCTTTGATAGTCACATTGCCACAGTAGTCAGGAAGTCCTTCTACGTAGCACACCCCATTATAAAAGGGTTCTCATCCAGGGAAAAAAAGAGGTCATTGTTCCCCTCTGCTCAACACTCATTAGACACATTATAGAGTACAACACCCTTTTAGGAATGTACCTCACCATCTGCAGCAGCTGGAAGGGCCACAGAAGTACCTCACAAAGAGGATTACTGGCCTCAAACAAATGCCCTACACTGACCGTCTCAAAAAACTCCAGCTTTACTCCATAGCATAGTGCCTACTCCGAGGTGATCTCTGCCTAACATTTAAAGCTATGTCAAACCCAGAGCTGTTGGACATGCTACACCTAAAGAAATCCCAATCCCTCCGAGCTACACGCTCTAGGGACCTAAACCTTGTCACCACAATAAACAGGACATGCTGGAGGGGGATAGATTCCTGTCCCAGAGACTTCCCATACTCTGGAACAGGCTACCCATCTATGTCAAGCAAAGTTCTTCATTAGCACTCTTCAAGAAAAATCTTGATGAGTGGATGGGAAATAGGAAATACACCCCAAGGATCACTTCTGTGTCTCTGCTCGACAGTGGCACAGGAAAATAACTTTCTTGGGTGGCATAAGCCAGGGAATCTTGTTGGCTAGGCTTATGTAGGCCCTTGGGCAGATAGCCTAGTACCTACCTATGAACCTATACAGAAAAAGAAAAAAAAAAGATTAAAATAGACTATATCCTGCAGTGGAAACTGAGTTTTGGGACAAGGTGTGTCACCTCAGTGTTGGGGAAGGAGTGAGAACTTTGGTGGGAGATTGAAAGGTACTTTTTATATTTAATTTGTTTAACCTGTAAACACAGCACCAGTCCTGAGACCAGAGGGGGTATCTCTCCTCTGGAATTGATCATCAGAAGAGGCAAAGAGGTAAGAGTACTCTGAAGACCATGGCTAGATGCCATTCAGATGTAGTTTGTGGCAGTACACATAGACACACACACACACACACACACACACGTCACTTCAGATGTTTGTGGCAGTAGGCACATACGCACGCACATGCATACACGCCACTTCAGATGTAGTCTGTGGTAGTAGATGCACATGAGTCACTTCGGATGTAGTTTGTGGCAGTACACACGCGCACACGTTACTTCAGATGTAGTTTGTGGCAGCAGATACACACACACACACACACACACACACACACACACACACACACACACACACACACGAGTCACTTCAGATGTAGTTTGTGGCAGTAGGCACACACACACGCACACACACACACACACACGCACGAGTCACTTCAGATGTAGTTTGTGGAAGCAGACACACACACACACACACACACACACACACACACACACACACACACACACACACACACACACACACACACACACGAGTCACTTCAGATGTAGTTTGTGGAAGTACAGACACACACATCACTTTACTGCATCTGCAACTCGCAGAAAGAAGTATGTCTTCGTTACGCACAGATTTGACTTTTATAAAATAATTGTTCTATGGTATTTCACCTGAAGACGAACACATATAAACTGTAAGAACTTTGTGAACTCCTTCAAATAAGTGGTGTGACAGTGCAACCCTCCAATGGCCAAAGCTGCAGCCACCACCCCTCGTTAGTAAGAGTTTGAAGTTATTTCCGTCACAGCCAGCTTCACGTTGGCCACATATTTCACTTTTATAAAGTGAGGGTAATAATTTTATTTTGCATGGACTGATTGTAATAGTACAGTTAACTCTTTCCTGGTAAGCACGCAGCATCAATGACCCTCCCCCATAGTAGCACAACCTCTTTTGTTTATTTGTTTTTAACCCCCCCCCCTTAGACTCTTAATACCATACTCTGCTAAAACTAGTCTCCCCATTTTTATCCCCCCTACATTCTGTGCAATGTACCAGTAAAGTTTTGGCTAAACTACAGTATATGTTCCTTAATCCCAAAAGTTGGAAACGAGAGATAAATAAATACATAAATTAATAAAGTAACACTATCCCAGTATCAGAATTCAGAACTTTTCATATGTATTGACGATACTTATCTTACCGTATTACTGATTTTGTTTTGCTTCCTCTGTTGTGGGTCATTCACTCTCTATTATTAAACTATCTCTTAACTAGCAATCCTTTATCCAACACTCAGCATGGATTCTGAGCAAAACCTAGCACTGCTACTGCCCTGATGTCCTTCACTAGCAGTGTTAATCAGCATAGAAATGATAGAAATTATAGCAAACTAGTATCCTCTGTCTTTCTCGACTATCCAAAGATTTTGATACTGTCTCTCACAATAAATTAATAACAGCTCTTTCACATCTTAAACTCAGCTACTCTGCAATTGCATGGTTCTAGGATTATCTGGCCGGATGACAGCAAGCTGTTAAATGGCAACAAAATCTTTTTCCTGTTTAGTCAGTCACTCTGGGAGTTCCACAAGGTTCTACCCTGGCTTCTGTCCTCCTCACCCTGTTTACTAACAACCTTCATATTTCTACCCTACATGCATCCCAGTACGCAGACAACTCAGCTCTAATATGTGCTGCTCACACACTCCAGCAGCTTCAACTTATAACCCAGCAATCCTTCTCTGCAGTAGAATTTTGGCTAGCTAATGCTCAGCTCATTCTTAACCCCAGTAAGACTAAGCTTGTGCCTTTTCAAATCACAAGAGCCACTGATCCCCCCATATCCTTCAATATCTTATCAACAAATAATACAATTATTTCTCAAGTATTCCATACCAAACTTCTCAGTGTAATCATAGTCAGCAACATGAAATTCGACATCCATGTAGCTCAGCCAATAAAGAAGGTACACAAAAAGTTCTGTATTCTAGATAGACCTAAACAATTTCGAGCAAACAGGAAAGCCCTAAACATTCTCTAGCAAACAACAGGAAAGCCACCATTGCTAGAACTCACCTTGTCTCTACCCTCTCTACTCATCTCCCATTGTCAGTAACTTAAAGAGATCAGATTTAAGTAAACTTGACACCTGCTTGTCACAGAATCTACTTGTAGATCACATCATTGCCTACCACTAAGACAACTCACTTGGTTAGAACTGCCCAATCTAGCCTGCAACCAACTGACCGTGGACCATCAATTACTTTGTCAACCAGACAAAACTCCTGCCCTTCTTAACCTTCTCCAACCCATTTCTACTAATTGTTTAATGCGTTCCACTAACAGCTCATTATTAAAGATATCTAAAGCTAACAACACAGTTGGAGAATCTCTACTCTAACTACATAGTGAAATTCTGTACTTCTCTGCCCATAAACCTAAAAACTACCACCAGTACTACTAAATTCAAAAAGATTCTTAAAACACATTTAATACATGGATATGCTCCTGTACTAACCCTCGTTAAGAAAGATTATCTTTTAACTACTGGCCACCCTAGGATTTGTAATATATAACTACTGTCTGTTTTATGAGCTCTGTATTTTTACTTAGTTGTTTGACCATATCAAAATCTGACTATATTACTGTTAAGACGGTGTATTGTAAAACTATGCATACTGTAAAAATGTTGTGCTGTCAATATGTAAAAAATGTACTGTCTGTTCTATGTCTGTACACAGACAATTTATTATTCATCATATTTATAGCTATTGTTTATTTATTTATTTATTTTATTTATTGTAGTTTGTTTACCAGGATAGTCCATTGGGTCCAAGGGGGCCCATTTTCAGTGGAGTCCTGAAGAGAAAAGCTCCAGAGAAAAAATACAATTGAATAGCACTCAGAACATAATACATAATTTCGTATAAACATTCCAAACATTCACATAGAAACTTAAAGCCAATTTTAACAAAGATAGAAATATAACAGATAATGTACATCAAACCTTTTTTAAATCTATCTTTATTCTATGTTTATATAGTTTCTTTATGTATTACTGTGAAGCTTTTCTTCCCAGGCCTCCGTTGGAAAAGGACAACTTGTCCAGTCAGACTTTCCCAGTAAAAAAAAATAAATTGTGCATGGTCACCTGACAGCTGTTTGGCGTATTTGGTCTTCAGAGATATTGCGGATGCAGTGCTATAATGTACCACTCAAAGATTCTGTAGTTCTGGTAAGAACTTTCAGCATTTGTGGGGATTGCTGAAGATAAGCTAGAGAAAATTGATTTGGAGGACTGGTTTGCCTAATTCTGGACCATTTTTTTTTTGTGGTTTGTGTATTTTTTGCAGTTGTCCAACTGGGCCATATAAAACCTCTTTCACTGGCAGCCTAGAGAGAATAGTTCCATAACAGGAGAAAACAGCATTTATACATTATATTTGTACATATATAAAATATATTTATTTATACAGGTTTATTTGCTAGTTTTAAGTTGTCCATATTTCAGCACAAGGATGCTCATACGTGTGCCCATTATTACAGCACTTTGAGTCAGTATCAGTGAATGAATCCATAGTCTTTATCATCGGGTCTGAGACTGCTTGATATGGACACTGGTCAAGTGATGTACTGAGCTGTCAGTCTATTTCTGTTTGGTGATCATTTAGGTCAGATGGCCAGGTTGGTAGCTAGACAAATGCTAGGATGCCCTAAGATTTCTAAGCTAATGCTTGTGTGTGGGACGAGGTTAACTCCCGGATGGTTCCTTCTTAACACAGTGGTGATGTAGGAACCAGTGGTGGACACCAGATGTGAGAGAAACTGTTAGATTAAAGAAAGAGGTCTTCCAAGTAGTCCTAGCAAGGAGGTCTCCAGATGTGACTGCTCGTTATTGATAAGCCAGGAATGCAGCAGTTATGTGGGAAGAGTTTGCAGAGGCTATTAGGAATGATCTATCTGGCTGTGTAAACATTGGCTCTAGATTGATGTGACATCCTGACTCCATGTGCAAAACAAATGGGGAAAAAGGGAGTTGTGGATGGACTGGACAGTCGCAGTCCGTTTGTAGCAAGCCATCCATTGACTCCTGGTGGATGAGAATTGCTGTCCAGGACTCCAGGCTGATTTCGGCAAGTGAGGAGAAATGCTGACCTCAGTTGGGGACGTCAAGAAGTGGAGAAAACACTTTTTTAAATCTCCTGAATCCAGTGTGCATGCTACCGTCTGAAGTGACTGTTTCAGTAAGAGCCGGTGAAACATATGAGGTCATGACTGGTGATTAAAAAGTTCCAGTCTGATAAGGCTGAAGGAATTGATCAAATCCAGATGTAAATGCTGAAAGAGTTGCATATTGTTGGACCATCACAGCTAATGTTCTTTTTTAAATATTGTATGGAAGGCAGGTAAAATACCTCTGAACTGACATTTTGGGGTAGTGAACCCCATTTTCAAAAAGGGAAATGGGAAAATGTGTTCCATTTGTAAAGGATTACACTTCTTAACCTCTTGGGGAAAATATACCAGGGTGCTTAGCAGTCTACTTTGACCACTGTCTGAGCTTCTGATTCAGAAGAACCAATGTGAATTCTGTCTGTTGAAGAATGAATCAAAATATGTTGACTACACAGACAGTGCAGCTTAGACAAGGGGCTTTTCTTTTTGTGCCAGCACAAATTCGTAATGTAATATGTGGACTTAACTCCACAGTGGTAGTACAGAGCAAAATCTCTTGAGACTTGTGAAAAGGGCTTGGGGTTTTGAATTAAAAGTAATAATAAATGGAAGATATGCAGCAACTAGGGAAAATAGATACTTCAAGTGTCCTTTTGCACGTATAAAGTGTGTTTACACGTATATCAACTGGTAAAATAAAGCAGAAGGCAAAAAGTGTTAGCAGAATTCTCAGTACATTTACACGAGTTTATACAAGTAGACTTGCTTTTAGTAATACAAAAAAAAAAAAAAAAACCGTGACCTCCTCTCTAGAAGGTGAGGTATAGGTGGTATTAATAATTGTATGATGAATATCACAAATCTAACAGAAACACTATATATCAAACAGGGAAATAGCTAATTATGTAGCCAGTGCAGCTTCTGTATGCATTAGTGGCAAAAAACAGGTAAAACATCAGCTCGGCAGTTATTATAGGAAAAAGATAAAAATGTTATTGAAGTGAGAGAATAAAAGTAGAGTGAGGGAAAAAAAATGAAGTACCTGAAGTATGGTGGTGGATTTAATGTGGTACCCCATCATGCAATATGACAAGGTGTGTGAGTGAGGCAATCAAGTAAGAGTCATGACCCCAAGATGATAAATCTAGTTTTAATAATGGTCTCTAGAGAGCTTTACTCCCCCTGTGAGTTGTATGTACTCTTGGTGAGGTTGCTGATTGATATGTGAACCAACTCTGTGAAATACCTACTAGCCAAGTGAGAGATGTGATTTGACTTTCATGTGGCATCAGTTGAGTAGTGGGGTTTCGGTTTGGATTTTAGTAAGGGATGCAGTCCGCATTTATGTTTGTATTTAAATGCATGTGCTGCTGAAAGCTGTTGATAGATTGAATTCATTATTTATGTGAATACAGTCTGGTATATTTTAAAGTTCATTAATTATTTAATCTAGTGTCTAAAAGGCAGATGACTGGGTTAGCTAAGAATTAAATGAAGGTTAATGCTTTTATACAGGCAGGTGGCAAAGATTTTGTTTTAATTATTACAGGTTTTTTAATAATGTAAAGATGAAAAGCTTGTCATTTAAGATGAAATAATGTCTTTGCAATCATATCATCAGCAACCAAATAATTGAATTAAGTGTAATAATATGATGCTTTGCCCAGTCGTGACGGTGACTAATTTATCAGCCCATCAGGGATGTCAGGAATTTTACATCTGTTAACTTTGAATGCAATTTATAGGATACATTTGTCTTGTGATAACCTTAGACTGACTTTGTCTCTTTCTAAATCCTAAACTGTAGTTATTTTTGGATTGTGTTCATTTTTGCCAGTCATTTTTCCTTATCTCTATGTTTACTGCCACATTAACAGTCATGGGGCTCCTTTTCAGACTAAAAGGACTTCTAAGTGGTTGATTTTGCATCTAATCCTGGTGGGCAGGTAATACCCCTCCCACGAGCTAGTGATGAGAAAATTCTTTGAAAGTATAGGGACCCATCTTCCGCAGCTTACTTGAGTCTTGTGTAGCAGTGTTCTAGGATTTTGAGATGCCCATCAAACTTCTGCGTCATAAGGTCAGTTGCAGAGTGTGACCCTTTGAAGGTATCAAAGTGAAACAGGTGTGTGCCAACCCTGAATATGCTGTCAGGGATGACACTGCCATACTACTGCAGCACTTTTTTATGGTAGGCTGCACGTTTTAGTAATGTAGAAAATAATTTGTTAGAGAAAAGTATTGTTCTTTATTCTTTGTTGCTTAAACAGGATACTGAAGTCCATAAAATCAGGTCTGTCGTCACTGTTGTCACTTCTAATTATTGTGACTGTGAGGAAATGCAGCTAAGAGACCCTTATTGTTAAACTGTTAAGGTGGTCCAGTTGTTTTCTGAAATAGTTGCTTTCATTCATTAGACAGTGCAGTCATTTGCTGAGAGCTGACATAATAGTTATGGTTATAAAGTCCAATATCATGAATGAGAATGTTCCTCGAAATGTTTTTGGCAAATATTGCCCAGTGCCTTGCTCAAGAAGGAACAAACTGAATAGAGCTAAATAAGTGTAAATGTACTTTATTCAATTGTTCTGAATCTGTCATTCTTTAGCTTTACTGTTTGCTCACTGCCTCTTTCAGCCTTCCTGTGCCTTAATCTGTTGTAGAGAATGGGGGACCTGCACGTTGACAACCCAGATTGGAGAATGACTGTTCACCAGCAGGGTGTTAATGTACAAGTAATGCCCACTGAAAAATCAGTCTGCCTCTTCATGAGAGCATATTAAGCTACCGTGGAGCTCTGACTAAAAGAAAGCTACCGGCCGTCATTATTTAACATTTGCTAAGTAGCACTTTTGCTGTTTTAGCGAGTGTAAAAAAAAAATAGAAAAATGTGTGTTTATGTCTGTGTGTGAGTGTGTGTGTGCATGAACTTGAGAGCAAGATTGATTGAGCCATTATTTTATACTTGCTAAGCCGCACTTTTGCCATTTGGTGAGTGTAACATTAAAAGAAACATAAAGACAGTGTGTGGTTTTGTTTGCGTGTGTGTATGCTTGCATGCATGAAAGTGTATTTCTGTGTGTGGTGTGCGCCTGTGTGTGAGAGTGAAAGTGAGCAGCAGCAGTTGAGGTTTGCATACCTCTCAGTCATACCTCAATAAAGCTGGATAAAGCTTAAAATAAAAAGAAACAAAGGCTTGAAAATAGGAAAACATTCTAAATGTTGTTTCTGTAAAATTAGAGTTGCTTGAGTAACAGGATTTGTGTTGGCATGCAATTTCTGAAGGAAACCATCTAACACTCAAATATATGTCATTATTTAATGACTTCAATCCCCAAAGATTGGCAACAAGCCAAAATTAGGGAGTAAGGGACCAAAAATGAGTGTTTTATTTTGGATGTAAAATAGTTCCTCCAACACCATTTACATGTACTACAGCAAATCTGAAACAGATGGAGTGACTATTTTACATCAAAAATATATTAAAAATAGACAGCCCATTCTCTAAACACAATAATGGTGTCCAGGGTGTGTGTTACTGTGTAAGAAATGCACTTCCAGGAGTCTAGAGCCCCTCTTCCTGCAGCGGTGGGCCTCATAACACCCCTGGAGGGGTATCACTTACACAGTAACACACACCTTGCTGAGCATTATTGCTTGCATAGTATAATCAGCACCTTTACCAGTCAAGCACCTTCAGTGTAATTTCACTTTAGTTAAGGCCTTGCCTTACTAAGGCCCTACCCTTTCTCCTTGTTTTTTTTTCATTCCTGTTTGCATTTGGATGAAGCTGGTCAGCACGTTATAATTTGCATCCATAGCAGTTTGGTTCATTAATGTATTGCATTTATGGTGTTGTAGAATGTTTTGTTTCTATCCGCTTCTAGAGCTCATTACCGTTATGCAGCACAGCAACATCCAGAGATGGTTTACAGATATACAGTACTGTGCATTCGTATGTGATATATTTGTACAGTGTGGTACATCGGTTTCTGACCATTCTCTTGTCAATTTTTAATACAGAGATTCCAAATGGAGTGTGCGTCTTTAGTTGTGGATGTTTGTAGTCCACTACAGCATTGTAAAAGTCCATTGAAAAAGCCATGTCTAGCAAAAAGTGAGAGAAGCCAGTTACAAAAATATAATGCATGGAGTGTTACAAGCATGCAGAAAGACTGTATTTTCAAAACATTCAGAAAACTAGCAAATTCAAACAGGTATTGTATGGGTCTTAGTAAAATGCTGTAGTCTGTTTTAAGGGGGTGCCTTCTATGTGGACTGTGCATGCCCCCTGTTTTCATTGGTTTTCACCAGGGATTTTGTTTTCCTTGCGCATTCCAAACACATGCTTGCAGGTGAGGCTGAACTGTCCCTTGATGTACATGTGAGTGTATATATGTTTGTGCCCTGCACTACACGCTGGACTAGCATCTATCCTTGTTCCTGCCTTGTACCCATTGTATGCTAGTATATGGCGTGACCCTTTTAACCCTGGCTGAAATTAAGTGAATATGAAAAACAAATAGGCCACTTCAGTGTTTTAACCTAGTTCTTTTGTTTTGTGAATGGAGTGCATGCCAATTAAGTGAAGTGTCTTTTGGCAGTTTAGCAATAACTCATACAGGGGTGTGAGTATACAGAATTTACATCCAGCTGGTATGCTCCGATTGTGAGAGTAAAATTCTTTTGATCAAACAAAGCCACCCGTGAATGAATTCTGCATTCCCACATCTGGGTATGAGTTACTGCTGTTAAACATTTTTATTGAAAATAAATGACTTACATTTTTAAATGACATTCTGTCACAAAACTTTTTGCCTTCTGTCATTCACATACTGCAGTGTCCAGAGATGGCTTACAGATACACTGCACATGCATATATGATTACACGCAACAGTTGTATAGTGTAGTACATCTATTCGCTGTCATTTTTTAATACAGAGATACCAGTTGGAGTTGTGCATCTTTAGCTGTGGATGTTTGTACTCCACTACAGCATTGCACATTGAAGGGATGATAATGCTTTATCTACTGTGTCAGTGTGTATTATTAGAACTTTTTAACTTAGACATGCTATTTTTTAGTTTTGCAGCAAGCTAGAGAGAAGAAAAAACTTATTCACACTAGCTCGCTAGCTCTAGAGGAATCGATTGCTGCTGAACTTTCTCTGCATGGGCACCTTTCTACTGTGCTGTGTCCACAACCGGCATGCTTGTTGCACTGCACAGTCAGTGTGCATAGTTTTGAATACAAATGTCCTTCAGTTGTATGAGTATTAATATCACCACTCTTAGCACTCTACTGTTAACTGCAGTCTGCTTCCCATCCTGCTTTATCATCTTCCCCAGATCAGATTCTCTATGTAGACTTTTTGTGTTTATGAAGTAAGTTCTGGTAAAGTTTGTTTTTGTAATATTCTATGTCCATGTTGTGCAGCCATTCACCATTTATTCTGCCGTAATCCCCTCCCCCTCCCAAAGTGGTCTCCATCCTAATGAAGTAACTTGTGTAGTTGTTTAATCTCTTGGACAAAATGTTGTGGATTTGCTTTAACATCTTATAATAGGAAAGATAAACAGCAAACCTGAAATCTTTGTGCATTCTTCTGAGTGCTTCTTCCCCAGAATTGCAGATGACGACAGTGTGTCATGTCAGATAAGAGCCATCACCTGTTCACACAGCTGAAGCCACCATTCACTGCAGAACAGCTCCTGTACTGTTCTGTTTTACAAGGAGGGGAGCGAGGAAGCATCTTTAAAATGAGCAAATGTAGTGCTATCGGTTAGCACAACAGAAAAAAATTAGCTCCTATTGCTCTGGAGAATGTGTATCTTTGTAAACTTGCATTTGGGGAGTGAAACTATATTAAAAGCCTGTGAACATAAATGCCATTTTCACATGTGTTCTAAGTTGGTATTCCGGAAGCTGTAAGGAGAGTGACTTTCAGAAAGAAAGAACATTTTGAATACATTAATGAATGACTTTTGAAAACGGAATAAATCAAGGAAAGAAAGCTATAAGTACAAGCATGGACTGATTTTAAATTTAGACCTTTGCATTTAGCCTTTGTATGTTTTGGTTTCCAGTGACTGAACATTAACTGAAGTACATTTAAAGCAGTAGTATTTAGTAGGGGGGTGCTTATCTAAAATTTGAATTCACTGCTAACACTATATAGAATAAGAGATACAAATTTAACCTTTGCGTGTTTTAGCAATTCTTAATTTTAGCATGCACTCAAAATATGAATCCTTGTTATAGTGGTGATTTGAAAGTATTTATCTGGTTATGTGACTTTCTAAGTACATGTTGCGGTTTTGTAAATCAAACCTAGGTCTGCATTATTTTGCGTTTTTTTATCTTTCCTGAGATGCATTTAAAGAAATTTACATATGACTAGAGCAAGAAATTCAGCAGAAGAGGAATATTACCAGACTAGAGCAAGAAATTCAGCAGAAGAGGAATATTACCAGACTAGAGCAAGAAATTCAGCAGAAGAGGAATATTACCAGACTAGAGCAAGAAATTCAGCAGAAGAGGAATATTACCAGACTTGTAAGAAGAAAGTAACAGTTCAGTGACATTATTTGGACCTCGGCACATTTGCTACACAAGTCACAAGATTTGACTGTAACTTACTTTCTAGAATGCTGAGCATAGCATTGTTGGCTAATTAACATCTCTGTCTTATCCCTTTGGATTGACTAGACAGTCAAAAAAGGAATGTGACCGTGGAATCTTGTGTTAACTTGATATTTGTAAAGTTTTGCTGCAAAAGAATATTCTTCATGATGTTTCCACTTAGGTCATCTTTGCTCCTTTGCTATCACACTTTGTGTTTTATTTGACTGACAGTACTTAATGCAGTTTGTCTAATTGCTCTCTTTGTCAGCTAGTAAGTCTAAACATCTGAGAAGTGATGAATTATTATAATAAAACAAAACAGGAAGAGAGACCAGACCACAGCTGATAAGACCATACACAGATTTATTCCAGTAGTAAAAAAGTGTGAGCGCTTTTGCAGCCAAAGCTGCTTCATCAGACAAAAACTCATTGCATTCCCTGTAATTTTAAACTCATTCAAATCAATCATAGACCAGCATCAATTAAAAATCACCCGATAAAATCTTTTCAATCAAATGTGAATTAGTACAGGTATATACAATTAAATAATTCAATAAATAAAGTACAAGAATATATTGCAAAAATACTATAAAGAAATAAAACGCATACATAAAAATACATGCTAATATATATATATATATATATATGTATAAAAATGTGTAATACTATCTACTCAAATTCATCTTTTAAGGGGGTCTCTTAGCTAGCACAGATTTAATAGCTAGCTTATCATTTAGCCCCTTACCCATTGTTGCTCTCATTCTGATAATCCACTAGTTCCTTATTTTCAACTCTGTTTCTGATTGCATCTCCTCTATTCCCTATCCATACTTTCTCTACAACCATAAACTTAAATGTATGTGATACATCTGTAGCCGAAATGTGTTTCGCTAGCGCATTGGTATCAGTTTGCCTACGGATATTGTACAAGTGTTCTCTAATACGATCACGTAATCTGCGTGTGGTCATACCTATATAAAATGACTGGCATATAACACAATAAGCTAAGTATACTATATTAGTAGTGTTACAGTCAGCTACTAGACCAAAGGTCAGCTGTTTTCCAGTATCTGGGTGTAGGAAGGTTGCCTTATTATCCAATGAGTCACAGAAATTACAAGGGAAGGTACAATGACTGTGAGTGATGGCAGGTGGAGAATGTGCATCCATATATTTAGGACCACATAACAATCTTTTAAGTGATTTCTGATTCTTAAATGCATACCTGGGTCTGTCACCCACTAATCACCCGATCATCTACACACAAAATATTCCAATTCTTGTCATATACCCCTTGCAGTAATTGAATTTTACTAGACTAGGTTACAGGAATACTCATAAACTTATTCCTGTGGGATTTCTGTCCATTACGGGGATAGGTTCAGAGAGGTATGGTTTACCTTCCCTATTCCTAGAGGAAGCTACCAGAGATGTGGTAGGATACATCTCTCTCTCTCAGTATAACCTCTCTCAATAAATTTCCTCTCGAGTCCATGCAGTTCTTTCATAAAGATATCATCCTGTGCTGTCTGCCTTGAAAGTTTCAGAGCTTGCCCTTTTACAACATTTTTGAACACATGCTGTGGGTGCATGCTCTGCCTGTGTACATAAGTGTTCCTATAGCATTCTTTCCGGAAAACGTCCATAAAGAACTCTCCTGTCTCTCTCCTCTTAATATGAACATCTAAAAATTCAATAGATGTAAACGAGCTCTTGACAGTAAATTTCAAAAAACTAGTGCTGTTATTCACGTCTGCAAAGAAGGAGTTAAACATATTCATCCCTCCTTCTCATAGTAGGAAGAGGTCATCTACAAATCTCCGATAAAAGATAACATGACTACATAAATCCCCTCTTAACACATTATAACGACCTCGGCACATTTGCCACACAAGTCACAAGGTTTGACTGTTACTTTCTAGAATGCTGAGCATAGCATTGTTGGCCAATTAACATCTCTGTCTTATCCCTTTGGATTGACTAGACAGTCAAAAAAAAGAATGTGACAGTGGAATCTTGTGTTAACTTGATATTTGTAAAGTTTTGCTGCAAAAGAATATTTTTCATGATGTTTCCACTTAGGTCATCATTGCTCCTTTGCTAACACACTTCGTGTTTTATTTGAGTGACAGTACTTAATGCAGTTTGTCTAATTGTCCGCTAGTAAGTCTAAACATCTGGGAAGTGATGAAATATTATACTTTATCTTGAACTGCTGCTTTGATTAATGTTTTGATGTATAAAGGTTTATACAGAGCTTAACTAAAAGCCTGCATGGCCTACAGATGCTGAGTATTACAATGTTTACATGATTGCATCATGCTAGTTGAAATGTTGTATGCCTTAAAGTTTCTTAAGGGTCTGTGTGTGTGTTATTGCCAGACAGCTGTATCAAGGACTCTCCAAGCAGATCAAATCTTTATTTATCTGCTCATCTCTTACCTTAATATAATTATGTTGGTAGTGTTTATCTCATTGTGAAGAAACTTGGCATTTATCATTGGCAGCATAGGGCTTTGATTTACTTGTACAAAAAATTATGTAAATTGGGTCAATAGTGTTCAAGAGTGTGCAGTGTAAGAAAAGAAATATGTAATTGACTTGTACAAAAAATGGCTTAAATATAACCACACTTTTTTTCTGTTTTCTCTGTGTAGTACAACAGGTCGCAGTGTCATAGACAGCAATACTACCTCAGAGCTAACAGGCTGGCCTAATAGATTTTTTTGTAACTTATTTTGCCTGGGTCAGTAGTAGTTAACTTTTACCTGATCTCAATAAGAATGTATTGAAGGAAGATAAAATTAGAAATGTGGCAACTTATAATACTATGACATACTTAGTTAAACACATTATTCAAAAATATTGGGTTGTCTTGATGGCATCTGCGGATATCAGGGCTGTTTTAGGCAATAAACCATATTTTTCATATAAGAACATGAAAACATTAAAGAGCAGACTATGTTATAAAGATTTTAAAGAAAAATGTAGTCAGCAAAGTTCTTCTAAACGTGGTAATTTTGGCTGTATGAATTGTACCTGTTGTATTGATATTATAGATTTTAATACCAGCAACACATTTATCCATCCTATAACACATAAGACGTATACATTTAATATAGCAGCTACCTGTATTAGTAATAATGTTGTCTATTTAGCAACTTACACTGTATATCCTTCATTTTATGTGGGAAAAACAACTAGGAAGTTAAAAGAATGTATTATTGAGCATAAATCTGAGATAAGAAGGGCAAACGAAAAAAATGCTTTATATAAACATATAAGTATTCATAATATTTAACATAAATTTAGGGTTATTGATATGGTGTATACATCAATTGGGGGGGGTGATATTAATATCCTTTTAGAAATAAAAGAATATGAATGGATACTAAGGTTATCAGCTGATTGTTCACCTGGTCTGAATTCTGCTGTTACATTAAAACCAGTTTTGGTTAAGTTACAACGTACCAGGTTATGTTGTTAGATGTTAAATATGAGTTGATAGGTGTATGAATTTATTTATATAATTGTATTTCATATATGTAAAAATTGTATTTATATTTTATTGTTAGTTGTATGTAATTTTAATGCTTTGTAGTTGCCACGTGATTTTTTTGGGCTGCATGTCATGTGATCAATACTGACTCTTATTTAAATGGATTGTCTCATTGAACCTTGTATTAGTATTGAAGAAGGGTGTGCAACCCGAAAGCTCTGCTGTTTTATAAAAGCATTTTTTTTCTCAACGTTTGTGTTTCTTTACCAGTAATAGTTTATACAAGATTTGCCCTACACACACACACACACACACACGTGCATATGCATATACGATTATTTCAGCTAACATCCAGCTCACAAAACTGTATAGATCAGAAGATTGAGCAGTAAAGCCCAAATTCACAAAATATGAACATACCCATTACCAACACCCCCTCCAAGAAGATGACACATTTTTGCAGTGGCAAGCCCCCCCACATTCTGAAGACGTAAATATACCGACTTCATGATCCTACCACTCAAAAGAAGGGAAAAATCTCTCTTAAAACACGGTACATATGTGTATTGTGTTTGCTAATCTCTTCCGAGTTTTACTACAGACAGAAAGTCCGACGAATTTAGCTAGCTGGGCAACAGCTGTAATGAGCTGTTGGAAGGTTATCATGCGGTAGCAATGATCCATAAAATAAGGTTTTCTCTGTTATATAGAGGAAGATGATTTGCGCACTTAATTTAGCAGAAAATGTTTTACAGCAAACTTATGTAATGTGGTTAATGCTCCCGCCTCCGGACTTTACCAGGTACCATTGTGCTTGCACTGTTGCCAGTAGCAGTAAATATGTGCGGTAACAATATTTAGTAAATTAGTAATTGGAAAGTAGTTCTTTTCATTATCAACACCAGAATCATTACAAACAACATTAGGATAACCACCCAGTAGCAAACCATGCTGCACACGTATAGGGAGACAAACTTTGTCAGGTAACAGATCTGTTCGATATGACCTAACAACCTTCCACCTTTGTAACTGGAAATAGCAACACAAAATGGTACATACGTGTATTGTGTTTGCTAATCTCTTCCGCGTTTTACTATAGACAGAAAGTTGGAACTGTGGGAGGGTGTTATTAAGAAGGGGTCAAGGTTTACACACTCCTACCAATGTTACATTGCCTGCTTTATGAAAAGCACGTTCCCTTCATTGATGTCCCTCTAAAACTGCTACCTTCACTGGTGTCATGTAAAAGTGAGGGACTTTGTCTTTTAGAATGCGAATGGGATGCATTAGCTGGAAAAATGTCCTTACTCCTTTTTTGTCCACAATTTAAAGTGGAAATCTCTTGTCAGAAAAACTGAGGGCCGTTCCCACATCAGCGGCAGCAGAGCTGTCTATGCGACCGCATGCTAACTTTCCAACAGCTCATTAGAGCTGTTGCCCCACAAACACACACACACACACACACACACACACACACACACACACACACACACACACATGTATTGATATGTAATATCGACAATAGATTGCAGCGATATACAGACATATATGATGGGTGTCTGTCTTTATATATTTAGAAATGCTGCAGTTAGTTCTACTGATTCAATGTTTGGCTCTCCAGCTCTGTTCTTGAGTGGGATGCCTTCTCTGCAGAGTTGGCACATCCTCCCTATTTCAGAGCATATTTTCACCAAGTGCTTTTGTTTCTTCCTGCATCTCAAAGCCATAGGTGAATTGGCAGTCTCCTAAGTTGACTGTATGAGTGCATACTAAGTGAGGGTGTGAGTAAATGCACCCATACATTTCTTAAGCCATTTACCCTTGTTACCGTTTTTCATCTGGATGATTTTTTTTCAAGGAAAAAACTTTATTAATATGCTGAATATCAAAACGAATATTTAGTCACATAAAGTTCATTGAGAAGAATTAAAATGTACTCAGAACATACTCAAAAAGATAGCATTACAGTAATCAGATTGAATGACTGAAAATATTCCGGTAATAGTGGTTTGATCCCTTAGTTCTGGCACAGAACTGTAGCAAATTAAAACACTTTTAATCAATAAGGAATTACCTAATACAGTCACTCCACACTCCTTACTCACATGGTCCCTTGGCATGTACCATATTCATACTGTTTACCAATCTTCATAAGCTGGAAACCAAAGGAGCCACTTAATATTGTACTTTTCCTTGTCTGGTTATTTAATTTTTATTGCCTCATCCCTGTCATGTCCTGCAATAATGTATGTACCTTATCAGTAGACAGGTGATCTTGTTTCTGCCATGTTCTTCTACAACTTTTTTAGCCGCTAACATACTCAACTTTAGTAAAACTCTTTCTGATTTTGATCATTTACCACTGAGGTGTGTGGGCGGTAGTGGTGCCACGGTAGCGTTGTCGCCTCACAGTAAGACGTTGTCCTGTTCGATTCTCAGCTAGAGCATCTTCTGTGTGGAGACATGCGTGAATGGGCGTACCTTCATTGAAGGTTGTGCATCAGGGCCGGCAACTCGGCATGTAAAAATCTACTGCCAATCATTAGTGGACCGAAGTTCTGCTGTGGCGACCCCTGACTGGGAAAAGCCGAAAGACACAACAACCACTTAGGTGTGTGTGTGTGTGTGTGTGTTGGCACACTCCTTAACGTTATCTATACAGATCTGAGTTAAACCTCTCTTGAACGGTCATCTTGCTGAAGGTCACATTTACTTCTGCATTGCTCCCAATTCCGCATCTCAAACTCCTTAGCTGCTGCTTCAAGTATATCAAACCTAGTTATTTTATAGCCTGACTTTAATTGGTGCAGCTGTTTTGCACTACTACTAGTTCTTAAGTTTTAGTATCTTAATAGACCATTCCAAGTAAAGCCTGGCATGAATGTCTTCCTTCTCTCAAAACAAAAGATTCTTTATTTTACCCTCCTGTGGGCAAAAATGTTCTGTTATTTCAATTCAGAAAGACTTGCATCTTTTGCATTTCACAGGCATAACATTCTCAACCATGCTAGTTTTCTGTAGGCCTCCAAGTCTGTCATTCCTAACCAGATTTTATATATTGGCAAGGTACTGTGGGTTTTCCATTTTTCCACAACCATGCTACTTTTCTGTAGGCCTCCAAGTCTGTCATTCCTAACCAGATTTTATATATTGGCAAGGTACTGTGGGTTTTCCATTTTTCCACAACCATGCTACTTTTCTGTAGGCCTCCAAGTCTGTCATTCCTAACCAGATTTTATATATTGGCAAGGCACTGTGGCTTTTCCATTTTTCCACATAAATCTAGCTATCAGATTTCTGCATTTTATATTAAAAAATGGTGCCCTGGAGGTAATGTTAAGCCTTGTAAATCATATAGCATCTCCGGGAGTATAGTCATTTATATGTCATCTACTCATTGAGAAAAATACGTGATTTGATGTCAATTTTCATTCTGTCCTTAGTAAGTGGGTTCGGATCCGAACCCGAACTGTCAGATCTGACTTGGATGTTGCTAAAGCTTGCAGTAACCAAATCTCTTGAGCTTCTTCCTTACCCATAATTCACCTACCACAACTAGATCTCGTTTGCCGCTTCAAGCTAACAGACATGGTCTGCCATCTCTCTAGAGTTGTACAATTTAGATAAGTAAAATTTCTTTCTATTTTTCTCTTTTTCTAAAATCACAATTTAGTATTTCTTACATCTTGTCATGTTTATTATATTTCTACATTTTCTGTAGTACTTGGTACCTCTTAGATACTATCGCTAGTATCTTTCCCTGCATATGACTTTGTTGCAGCCCTTCCACACCATTATTGGTATTCCCTTACCCTGCCTTCTTTGTTTCTCATACTTAACTTTTCTCAGTATAATTTATTTCAGTTGTTGTTGTTGTTTGTGTTAGTATTATTGTTCATTATGGCTGGCAAGCCTGCTGGTTTTAAAAAAATGTTCTAAGTCTGGGTATAAATTGCTAGTTTCCGATGCCCACACATTTTGTGTTTATTGCCTGGGCCCTCTTTTACAGGAGGATTGCTCGATTTACCATGGCTTCAATCCATGTGTTCTTACAGAACTTAAGAGCAACTTGATTTTAAAAGTTCTTTTGCCATCTTCCTTTGGAGAATCGCTTAAACCAAAGCCTTCATCTTCAAAATTTTCAAGATCTTCTTAATCTGAATCTTCTAGGAAAAGAAGTCTAAAGGACCTGGTCTCAACCCCGGATCCTAAAAAATTGAGATTGCAGAAGCATTCTGACTCATCGGCGCAGACAGGTTCAACTCTTTTAGATCCGACCCTCATAGATTCAGATCAGACACATGCCAAACAGTCAGATCAGACACTGACAGAAGTTGTAGAGATGCCCTTACTTCCACACACCAGGTATTCCTCATCTGTGGATCCAGTCCCTGGTAGGGTCCTATTCCCCCTTTTGCAAAGACCAGTGTGTCAAGCCATGCACTCCACTTGTTTTTCCAGAAGCCTCATAGAAGAAGACAATGGAGAGAGTGCTGAGGAAGAGTCTCTCAATGCAGAGGCAGATTGGTTTCCCTTTGTAGCCTACCCCTCTGCGTCAGGTTGTCCGTCCGTCCACACCACTTCCCTTGCAAATTCCTTCTCCGCCACCGTTTGTTGCTTAGGAGTCACCGGATCAGAGCTGTCTGGATCCGTCAGTCTCAGAACTGAAGATTTCCTTAATCTCAGATCCGAAATATTCTCCGAGACCTCTGGTCCACTTGGATCCAGAGAGCTTTCCGAGCTGAAGTCTTCCTGTCAGATGTGGGGTGCATCATTCTACTCCGAAGTTTTCAGGGACCTCTCTGTGCCTTGGAGCCTCATCAGTTGACAGTTTGGCTCCAGGTCCAACCTCAGGGGTATTGCCTTTGAAGCAGAGAGGGTGATGATTCAGATGCTCGCCTACTCGGATCAGAATTCCTCTTCTGTTCCTTTGAGCTCTTCCTTTGAGGCTGTGAAGAAAGTTTTCTCTTCCTCGGCAGATCTGACAGTGCCTTCCCCCTCGGATCCTAGATATGCTACCATTTTGTCTTAGCATCAAGAGCCTCTCTGTTTTTTTCCTCAGGGGCATCCAGTACCAAAAACTCGGGTCTCCCCTCAGAGAATTCTGATTTCCTCTTCTGATACCTCCCCAGCACATCCCACTGCGAAGGTGCCCAGGAAGAGGATGTGTAAGAGGAAGCATGTAGACTTCCCACAGGAGTCCATCACTGAAGACACAGGTTTCGATGAAGGGGAAGGGTCCCCATGGTCACCTCCTGATGATGTCTCCTTTGGAGACATCTTCAAAATTCTGAAACAGAGAGGTCACTGGACTCCCTCCAACCCTACATCCGAGGACTTTGTTCTCCTGGAGGCCTTTGGTACTGAATCTTCTACCTCCTGGGTGACTCTGCCTGCTGATGATCTCATTGATATGGTCTCTCTGTGAGCATGGAAGGAGCCAGACTCTATTGAACCCATACCTCGGAGACCAGACAGGATAATGGCACCACCTGAGGACAGACAGTTCTGTGGAAAAGGGGTTCCAGTTGATGCCATGGTCATAGTGGCAGCCAAGAAGAAAGAACTCGCTGATGAGAGTTTCACTGTCCGTCCCCCTAACAGGGAGTCATGAGCAATGGACAGATAAGGGAAGCATGTCTTTGCATCCGTGACCTTTGGTCTAAGGTCACTGAACTATTTGGCACACTTTATTAGACTTAAGAGGGATTTGACTAAGGAGTTGTCAAATACTCTCACAGGAACCATTTCTGAAGAGGTTCAAGATTCTGTAACATCTCAGTTGGCAATACTACAGTCTATATCCAACTCTTCTATGAGGTTAGTTTCCATCATAGTGGAAGGAACTTCAAGAGCAGCAGGCTCAGGCATTTCCATGAGGAGACATGCCCGGATGCGCTTGTGCGATTTGCTATTTGGCCCTAAAGTAAAGGAAACGCTGTCCAGGTGTGAGAAGGATGGGAAGACCTTGTCTGCTATGTGCATACATTTTTCTGCTCCCCAAAGATCCTATTCCAGAAAATGTGGTTCAAAACGTTTCAAGGTCCTTTCCAGGATGCACGTGGAGGAGGTTCCCCCAGAGGCAGAGGAGGAAACTGTAATGGACAATGATGCCCTTGTGGCAGAAATGGCCTGCAAAACCAGGGTTCATGAGAATCTTTCTTTGACAAATCCTACCAGCGCTCCTGAATGGGGGCCTGACTCTTCACCTCTGTTGACAGTCGGGGGGGCACTTATCCCTGCAAAAGAGAGCCCGGCTAGACTTAAAAGATACTTGGTGCAGAGGATTATTTCCAGAGGTTGTATGATACCATTTTTCCTTCAATGTCTGACTATAAGAAAAATCCTCAATGTTCTACCTGGTCAGAGTGATCAAGCAGCAATTCAAATTCAAAAACTGCTAGAAAAAAAAAGTCATCCAGGAGATCCCACCAGACCAGATAGGATCCTGAACTAAGGTTCTTTTTAGTGTCAAAGAAGACAGAGGATTGGAGACCAATTTTGGATCTCACCAGTCTAAACAAATCAGTTTAACGAACCATATTCTAGATGGTCACTGTTCAGTCCATTCTACCTTTTCTGAGCAAGGATGACTGGATGTGCTCTACAGATCTTCAGGACACCTATTATCATATAAAAATAAACAGGTGGTCCAGAAAGTACCTATGTTTCCATCTGGGAGCCAGTCATTACCAGTTCAGAGCAGTGCCCTTCAGACTCACCACAGACCCCCAGGGTGTTTACCAAATGCATGGCAGTGGTAGCAACTCATCTCAGACTGCAGAGGGGTTCCAGGCATTTCCCTAACTGGACAACTGGCTCATTTCTGCTCTGACCAGGCATCAGCTTGTACATGCAAGACATCAGACTTGCAATGTTTTGCGGATAACCATAAACTACAACAAATCACATCTACAACCAACTCAGACATTGGATTTTATTAGAGCACTTCTCAATACAAAATTGGCCATTGCTTCTCTACCACTGCACAGCATTCAGGCAATAAGGTCACAAGTCAGAAATATTATGATAAATACCTCAATCCCAGCCCATGTGGAATTGAGGTACTCTAGGCTTTATGGCTGTGGAAATAACTTTAGTTCCACTAGCTAGGTCTTTCATGAGGATTCTACAGTGGATGCTGGCTACTTGGTGGTAAAGCTTTTATCAGCCAGTGTCATACCAGATAAGAATTACCCAGACATGTAAAAGAGACCTGAGTTAGTGAATTCAGTCTGACCAGATACTTCAAGGATGTCCCTTCATTCCCCAACAGGCCAAGGCCATAGTGACCATGGATGCTTCTTGAATAGGGTCGGGGGGGGGGGCATTATCTGGGAAAGACAATCCAGAGCATGTAGTCCCCTGAGGAGGCCAATTTGCACATAAATGTCCCAGAGGTGAGAGTGTGGCGCCCTTATCATTGCAGGCATTTCATTATGCTCTTCTCTCTGGGATGGTTGTGATTCATAATAGACAACGTTTCAGTTGTATGGTACATCAACAAACAAGGGGGAACTAGATCCTAGCTATTGTGTTGAGAAGCTCTCACTGTCTGGCAATGGGGGATCTCTTCCAACTGCTTTCTAGTAACAATGCACATTCCAGGGAAATCCAGAGTGATGGCAGACAAACTGAGCAAGTGCATTCTTCTTCCTCATGAGTGGTCCCTCAACAAAATGGTGGCGAACAAAATTTTCTGTCGATGGGGCCATCCTTGCTGCAACCTCTTTGCCTCTCCACTAAACAACAAGTGCAACAACTACTTTGCCCTAATTCCTCCACAGGAGAAGTCACCGAGGAATGCTGTACTCCATGATTGCCCTCTCCCCCCGGTCTTCTCTGTTTATTCACCAATTCCATTGATTCTGAAATTTCTGCTGAAAGCTGCCATGTTGAAGAGCAAAGTAATCCTTGTTGCACCCTATTGGTCTTGACAAATTTGAATTCCCTTCCTTTGGCCTCAGCTGGTTCAACCTCTATGGATCCGATGTCAGACTTTGGACCCCCACGTCTCACTTGTCATGTATGACACATCCAGATATTCCAAACCTCAAGCTGACCGCTTGGCTTCTCCAATTCCAGTAATAGTCAGACAATCCATCCTCTCTTCTCCTGTTCACTGTATAATTTTATCTTCCTGTAAGCCCTCAACAAGGAAGATCTATTCCAGTAAATGGAAAAGGTTTGTTATTTGGATGCAACAGCACAACTGTTACCCTTTTTCAGCCCCTTTTAATTACATGTAGGACTTTTTAGTGCATTTATTTCTAAACGGTGCTAGTTTCTCAACTGTTAAAGTGCAAATGGGAACAATTTCCAAGTATCACATAGAATTTAATGGCTCCTCTATTGCTTCTCACAAATTGAGCAAGGCTTTCTTAAAAAGTGCTGTCCTCCTAACACATCCATTTAAAGATCCTATCCCCCATGGGAATTGAATCTGGTACTGCAGTCTCTCACATGATCCCCTTTTGAACCAGGAGCTACATGTGATCTGAAGCATCTTACATGGAAGACAATTTTCTTGGTTGCCATTACTTCTGCAAGAAGTATTTATTAGATTCAAGCATTATCCTCTAAACCCCTATACTTAATTTTCCACAAAGATAGTAACCTTACGTACCAACCTCTTCTCCCTAAGGTGGTGTCAGAATCCAGTATCAATCAAACTATTAATTTGCCATTGTTTTTCCTTAAGTTTGCCAACAAAGGAGAATATATCTTACACTTACTTGATGCTCAGGCAGTTACACTTTTATTTACACGGGACCGAGAAAATCAGAAAATCTGACTGATTTTTCATTTCATTTTCTGAACCAACTCTGGGAAAACCAGTTTCTAAAGTTACGTTATCAAAGTTGTTGACAAATTGCATTCCTTTACACTAAACTTGGTATTACTCTTCTGCATTCATTGAGAGCTCATTCCACTAGATCCATGACGACTTCCACATTTCTTCAGTCAAGAATGTCCATGGATGATGTATGTGCAGCAGCAACTTAGGCTACTCCCCATACCTTTTTAACTCATTGCAAGTTGGATCTGGCCTCCAGAGGCAGGGCATCATTTGGTTCTGTTGTGCTCCTGAATATCCTTCCTTGAGTCCACCATGGACACGGCTAGGGAAGAAAGAAAATGGACAACACAGATGGAACGTTATGGTAAGTAAATAAATTCTTTTTCCACTATGTCCCATTTTTGAAACACCCATTTACACTTAGTCTAGACTATTCCACAGATGAAGAATTCATGTCTATTATGTTTCCTATTTGTATTCCTAAATACTTGAAAGCCTTCCTGTTTCCCAAGAAGTGATACTTTATAACATATTTGAAGGGATAAAACTCAAGTCATAGCTGTGGTTTTAGTCACATGTAGCTTATACCCCCAGTATTTTTCCAATGTTTCTAAATATTTGAATAATTCTTCTCCAGGCTTCCTAAATAAACTAACACGTTTTCTGCATAGAGAGAAATTTTTACCTCCTTGTCATTAACTACAGAACTTGTTAGGTCTGATTTGCTAAGGCCACTGACATTAGTTCAAGGTCCAAGGCAAACAGAAGGGCAAGGGGTGAGAGTAGATAACCTTGTGGAGTACCACACTCCAGTTTGAATTCTGTCAACATCACAACATTTATTTTAGCTCTAGCTTCAGATTCCTTATACACTTGTTTCAGTATTTACAGTAATTCCCATGGGAATCAAAACAATTACAGCACCTTCTTTAAATAATGAAAACACAAACAATGTTTGCCAGGTAGAGCACCCTCAGTATGAAAAACCACAAGTACAAAAAAGAAACAGAGGAGTGTACCATGAGCTGCAGAATTAAAACATTGTCCAAGTCAGTAGAGATCCAAGGTTTAATACGATAAAACCATACAAACGAACAAGTGAACTGCAGTAGGTAAGCGCTTTCACGTTGGAATCAACGCTTCATCAGACATCAAATAATGCAGTTAAATAACAAGTTCTTATATACATTGAATGACATCACTGCCTGTTCAAATAAACAAATCAAATGCAAGGAAATAATTTAAAAAACAAAGAAAGCTAAGAACCAATTAAAAACCATTAGAAAGACCACCTATACTAAAGTAAAAGACACATAGTATTAATGCCTTAGTGGTCTATTGACTAAAAAAGGTTTTAATGCTACTCTATCATTCAGCCCAAATGTATGGGCTTGTAATTTCAAGGGAAATGGATATTGGACATTTGATTTGTTTATATGAACAGGCAGTGATGTCATTCAATGTATATAAGAACTTGTTATTTAACTGCATTATTTGATGTCTGATGAAGCGTTGATTCCAACGTGAAAGCGCTTACCTACTGCAGTTCACTTGTTCGTTTGTATGGTTTTATCGTATTAAACCTTGGATCTCTACTGACTTGGACAGTGTTTTAATTCTGCAGCTCATGGTGCACTCCTCTGTTTCTTTTATGTACCTTCTTTAAATAGACGTAGTCCACCCTATCAAAAGTTTTCTGTACATCTAAACCGACTAATATGACCTGCTGATTCTTCTTCAGCTGCCTATAATTTAAGTAGAGTATTACCAGAGTCAGACCCGCGGTGGTGGTGCTGCGGTAGTGTTGTCGCCTCACAGTAAGACGCTGTCCGGTTTGATTCTCAGCTAGAGCGTCTTCTGCGTGGAGACATGCGTGAATGGGCATACCTTCTTTGAAGGTTGTGCGTCAGGGCTGGTAACTCGGCACATAAAAATCAACTACCAGTCATTAGCGGACCGGAGTTCCACTGTGGCGACCCCTAACCGGGAAAAGCCGAAAGACAGAACAACATTACCAGAGGCAGAGATGGTTGCATAAAACTCTCAACCTGCAGACACTGAAACTAGGTACAAAGGCCTTTGAAAAGTAGGCGCCTCCAGTCAGAAATCTGGACATTTAATTAGCATAATATTTGAATATCAAATGGCACATAACTCTTCCTACTTCCACTAAGAATGTGGGATACTGCTCAGAAGCACATTTAAAAAGTTGCTCAAAATCGATGAAAAATTGTAAGCACATTATCAGAGAGACTGCACAATTCCCATACTTTAACTCATTCCCTCCAATGGAGCTGTAGAAGTTTGCACTGTAACTTCCAATGGGCGAAGCCTAAGCTTTTTGATAGAGTCTAATTATGTCCTTACATTTCAAACAAATGTTCATACCTTTGTAACCACAGGGGTTACTAAAGAAGTGTTGATGGCAAACTCTTCAGCACAGGCTGTTTTATAGTGGTAGTGTTCTACAGGTTCTAGGTTTTAAACTAGATTTTATAAGTCACAGTAAACATAGTAACTGTTAAATTTGTAATATTTTATAAACCGCTTACAATATCTTAGAAACCATTCCGGTTACACACGTACTTTTAGTAGGATTTTAACTCAGCTGACAGCTTTCCTATGAGGCTAAGAAGTTCTGTCAGTGCTATTTGGTTGTTGAGATATTTAGAAAAGCATGACATTCTTGACAATATGAATAAATACTACAACAACAAATAAATATCTCTAACTGCACTAGACAGAGGTCAAATATCAACACATTTGTGCTTTCCATTGCGTAAACTTTAAGATGAAATGTTTCAATACTTCATCTGTAGCATGGTTTTCAAATTATTTATATGAGTAAGCAATATTTGACATCTGGAGACATCTATAGGATGTAACTGCAAAACCTCCTACAGAGAAGCAGCTAATAACATTTGTGGTTGGCTTTGTTTGATCATTCTGGCTTCATCCTCGTGATCAAGGCATACCCAATTGTGTGTTAATCCTATGATAACCACACCCTTTCGTGAGTTATTGGTAAATGATACCCTCTAAAATTAGCTTTATAAGGGAAGTAGGTACCGTAGGTGGTCCTTTATTTCCCCAACAACACCCACCTAGTTGGGCATTATTCCTTGCTTAACTGCAGTTGCCAGAATGTAGGACTTCTGTTATTGTTGCCTTTTTCTTTATACAGCGGTTACTTAGTGTTGATTTGTACCTTACTTTTGGTAATATTCAGCTGTATCTTATTTTGCCGTGTCTGTAAACCATTCTCTTTGCAAATCAGCTTTTGTATCTAGCAGGTATAGACGCAGTATGGAGAATAGCTTTATGCTTCAGTGCTTTATACCTTGTTACTGGTCAAAAAATATGTTAATTATAAAATCACTAATAATAAAAAATGGCATTTATTGTTAATGATGTTTACTGGGAACTTGCTAGCTGTACAACAGGCAGGCAATCATATAATTGCATTTGGACAAAATTTACTGTTAGTAACAAGCCGTCTTTATTTGAGGTTTGGCTCTTTCCCATGGAACAGTGAAGTTGGAATGAATTACATTAGGTCTTGAAGGTGCAATGGGGGAACTCCCTTCATGGGCCTGGGGGGTTGTCGACTCACGACAGAACCTCCTTTAACTTGCTGAATTTGCAAGTCATTCTTCAGTAACTTCTACTCAGCGACTCTGCCATAGCACAACACTAAAGAGATCTGGTCCTTCTGTGCACAGGATTATATATATGTAAAGGGGAGGACTATACCTTGAAGTTGTAAGTGTCAAGCAGACTGAGCCCTCCTGGCCTGGAGTCCTATTTATAGAGGGAGATGGACTGGTTCTACAGGTCTGTCATTATAAGAAGTGCATAATTTATATTTCCAGAAAGACAGACCCGTTATCAAGACAAATACATCCTTAATGTTAAAGGTGATAACACAGACAAATTTAAATCGGGTATTTAATGTTCCGTTAGTTTTTCCAGGTTGTACTAAGAAGGCAGAATAGTTGATATTCATCGTTTTTTCACTGCTGCAATAGACTTAGCTACATGGGTTATATCCTGCATAGGATATAACAGTTTTGACTAGGTGTTTAAAGTGCTTTTCACTGTGTCTTTTGGTGGAAAAATCTACTTTTTAATACTTGTTTCACTGATTACTGCTGTCAGTCATACCTGGGATTCATGCATCATTGTCAGCTGCATCATGGAACAGCTTATCAGTTCTTCCTTCTTCCAGCCACAAAGTGTAAAACTTCCAAATGGCCTTTTCCCCTTCAGCAGACTACAAATTTGCCTCAGCTGCATATGAGTAACCCTGCTATAGCCAGTCCTGGTTCCTCACACCATATATGTCTTACCTTGGCTCCCTCTGATGTACCTCCTTCAGCCTTAGTGGACTGGGGGAATAGACACGTCCTTTGTGGCTGTTGGAGATGTTCTTCGTGTTTCACTGTTGCAGTCATTACATTTGGGTAATCTGCTGGCAGGTTGCCCTCAGTCGGCCTGAATTCCAAAGTCTTGGGTCCTGCGTCGGTTGCTGTCTCTTCTTCCATGATGTCAGGCCGTCAGGCGTATAAAACAGGCAGCCAACACCATTTTCTTTAGTCTTTCTTACCACACAGTGCCCGAAGCAGAAGCAGTTCACAAGTGCCGGTCGTCCGACTCCTGACATTTTCGAATTCGAGTTTCAGAACCGAAGTCTTCACTAAAGCTAAGTACCCCGTTGGGGAAACTTTTTGTCAGTCTGGAAACAATGATTCCTCTCATTCCCTGCCTACAACAGGAGTTTCTTTGGTGGGCAGAGGCATGTCACCAAAACATGGGACAATCCTTCACTATACCCCCTGCCAGCCAAACCTCAACTACAGACGCATCAGACTATGCATGGGGCCCACCTGGTGGGAAGATGCATTCATGGCATATGGACCCCAAAGCAAATGCATCTGCATATCAACCAAAAAGAGATGTTAGCTGTTCAAAATGCCCTGACAACCTTCAAGGGCTTACTTCATCCAGGACAACTGCTGATAAAGACGGACAACACCACGGTTATGTGGTACATAAACAAGCAGGGGGGCACGTACTCATACCCCCTTTGCAGACTAGCCATGGCATTGTAGGACACAGCCTTGACCTACCAAGTACATCTTCTAGCTCAATTCCTGCCAGGAAAGCAAAATACTCTGGCAGACGACTTAAGCAGAAACCTTATGGACCCTCACGAGTGGAAACTGGATCCACAAGTCTTCAACATGATAACAAAGAAATGGGGGAGCCCGGACATAGACCTATTTGCCTCTCCTCAGAATTATCAACTGGACCAATTCTGCACAAGGACTTATCACAGACAAGCATGGAAAGTGGATGTCTTGTCCTTCAGTTGGAAAAACCTATCCGTTTACGCCTTTCCTCCTCTGCCTCTTCTTCCCAAGGTCCTACTAAAGGTCAGACAAGAAAAACCAAAAGTGGTATTGATTGCCCCAGACTGGCCCCACCAACACTGGTACCCAATCCTAAGGAATATGTCTCAATTCCCAGCTTGGTACTTGCCTCAAATACCTCACTTTACTGTCTCAGCAAAACAATCAGATCCTGCACAATCAGCTCCAAACACTGAATTTGGCAGAGTGGCTGATCATGTAGTTATTCAAACAACACCTCTCAGTAAATTTGTGATGGATGTCATTTTGGAAGTCAGGAGGCCTAATACTAAAAAATCTTATGCTGATAAATGGAAGAGATTCTGTGCTTGGAACCAAGCACAAGAAACTGACACAGCAGAGGCAAATATTCCTCAGATTTTACAATACTTGACTGAGGTGCTTGACAAAGGCCTTTTTCATCAATAAAAATCCATGCCTCTGCCATCTTGACTCATTACAACACAGAGCCACCGATCTTTTCTCACCCTTTGCAAAAACAGTAACTTAGAGGGGCCAAAAATTTAAGACCTCCCAGAAGATCACCAATTCCTGCATGGGACCTCAAGTTTGTGTTGGAAAAACTCACCCTGCCTCCATTTCAACCAGCTGCTACTGCAGATATAAAGTTTTTGTCATGGAAAACAGCTTTGCTCCTGGCAATTACATCAGCAAGAAAGGTCTCAGAGCTACAGGCCCTCATGGCTGTGGAGCCTTTTATCATATTTTACCCAGACAGGGTGTCCCTCGGGACCAATCCTTCCTTTAAGGCTAAGGTGATTTCCAGTGTGGCTCTTAACCAAACTATTCATCTGCCACCTTTTTATCCAAATCCGCAGAACAAGGGGGAGTGGATTCTGCATTCCTTGGACGTGCACAGACAACTAAGATTCTACTTGAGCAGGACTAAAGCTCTAAGAAAAAACTGAGCAGCTACTGGTGGCATTTGCTGCAGGATCAGAGGGAAAGGCTATTTCAAAGTGGATAAGCCACTGCATTCATTTCTGCTACTTACATCATGGTAAACCGGTGCCCAAGGGCATTAGGTCTCATTCCACCAGGGCTGCAGCTACATCAGCAGCTTTTCTCAGAGGAGTACCAACCAAAGACATTTTAGAAGCTTCTACTTGGAGTTCTGTTCATACTTTTACAAAGCATTATCATTTGCCTCTCTTCTTTAAGTCCAGGGCAGGCTTTGCCACTGCAGTTCTGCAGGGCCTTATAGCCACCCCTAATGCTGTTTAGCTCCAGCCTCCCATCCATAGCTTTGGGATTCTACCCAAATGTAATGACTGTAACAGTGAAACACGAAGAATATAGTACAGTTGTGTACACTTACCATAAATGTAGATGTTTGAGTGTATTCACTGTTGCAGTCCAGGTTACCCGCCCGCCATTCCCCTTTTATTCTGGGGTTTTCTCTTTCCTTCACTATATTCTACAGCCTTTGTGGTGTATTTGCTTTTAGATGAAGGTAAAGTTAATGTTGTTGCATCTATATATAGTTTATATATATTTTTGCTCCCCATTTGGGGGGCACCTGACATCTGGGGTAAGAAAAACTAAAGAAAATGGCGTCTGCTGCCTGTTTTATACTCCTGATGACCTGACATCATGGAAGAAGAGACAGCAACCGACACAGGACCCAAGACTTTGGAATTCAGGCTGACTGAGGGCAACCTGCCAGCAGATTACTCAAATGTAATGACTGCAACAGTGAATACACTCTTACATCTACATTTATGATAAGTGTACACAACTGTACTTTCCTCTGGCAGGCGAGGGAAAACCACTCTTCAGTGTCTCAGAGGGAGGAGCGGGGAATGCCTTGCTTGGACACCTATTCCCAGAGATTATTTGCTCGACAGAAATTGGAGGCTTCAAAAGAATTTCCTGTCAAAACGATGCAGAAATGTTTGTCTTCCGTGTCTCTATTACTTTCGATTGGAGTGATTTTATTGGGCTTAGCTCAGATGGCCTCTCCTTGGGATCTCAACTTAATCTTGGAAAAAAAAATATCCCTTGCCCCATTTGAACCAACCCATCAGGCTGATTTTGAGGTTCATAACATGGAAAACAGGTTTGCTAATTACCGTCTGATCTTCAGTCCCTTATGGTGGGGTCAGCCTTATCTAATTTTTCCCACAGATATATTTTTTAAGAGCTAATAGTTCTTTCATGTCTAAAGTGGTATCCGTTTTTACTTTGAGCAAAGCTGTCCATCTCCATGTTTTCTTCACAGAGCCTAATAATGAGAGAGAGAAAGGATTCTTCATATTTTGGATGTTCATGAACAACTCTGATACTTTCTTCACAGAAATAAAATCTTCTTCAGAAAACATGATCAGTTATTCATTTCTTATGAAGGTTAAAAAAAAAACGGCCAACCTGTGTCTAAGCCAAATGGCTATCACATGCTATTTCTTTTGATGTGCTCACCACATGAAGGAAATACCTCTGCATGGGCCTTGGCCTCATTAGTGCATTTAAAAGGGGTAGATTCTAGAACCTACAACTTGTTCCTGTGTACGTACATTTACAAAACACTATAAACTATATTCCATTCCTAGATCTAGAGTAGGCTTTTCTAGGACCATTCTCCTGGGGCTTCTGGATCTTCATCCTTCGTTGTACCAGCCAGTTTAAGTTAAGGCTACTGCAGCAAGTTAT
The DNA here is from genome assembly GCF_019279795.1 of Protopterus annectens. Classification (NCBI taxonomy): domain Eukaryota; kingdom Metazoa; phylum Chordata; order Ceratodontiformes; family Protopteridae; genus Protopterus; species Protopterus annectens. Next base: position 94,835,763 of record NC_056728.1, read on the forward strand.
GATCATTTTATAGTTGCATAAGTAAAATTACTATAACAGTAGATGTGTGATTGATCAGTGTTGCAATATCTTCCCCCTCCCTCCACCCTATTCTTTAAACTTTTATTGCCAGGGTGAGGACTTGATTTTTATTCAATTGCCATTGACCTCTTTCAGGGTTCTACCACTCTCTCTCTCAGTTGTCATAAAAGCTTGGAAGGGCTTGGCACCCAAATTGTTCTTATTCAGCTCTGCTTGAGCTGATAACTGTTTTGGCATGTGGAAGGTGCTCTTAGGCTCTGGTAGCTGTCTGGCTATTATATCCTATGCAGGTTATAGCACATATAGCTAAAGCTACTGTAGCAGTGATCTTTCGAATATCTACTGCTATGGTAAATTTACTTATACAACTCTACTTTGCAGTGAATAGATGTTCATAGTCCGCTCAGATTTATTGTAGATGGAGCAAAAATGATTAAAAATGCTGTTGGCTTTTGTGTGTTGTCTTACAAATTGCATTAAGTTTTGCTTTGAAAAACAGAATTATTATTCTTCTTCTTTCAGCTTTTCCCATTTAGGGGTCGCCACAGCAGAACTCCGGTCCGCTAATGATTGGCAGCCAATTTATATGGTGCTGAGGTGCCAGCCCGACGCTCAGCCTTCAACGAAGGCACGCCCATTCACGCATGTCTTTCGAAAGCCACTCAAGCGCGGGGAGGACATGCAGATTCCACACAGAAGGCGCTCCAGCCGAGAATCGAACGGGAGAACCTCTTGCTGTGAGGCGACAACGCTACTGCTGCACCACCGCGGCTTACGCTTTGAAAAACATATTTAGAATTCTAGTTCCACTGTGATCAGCTTTAGGACCAAGTTCCAAGCTAGTCTTATGAGATCTAGGTCTATTTATTACAGTTCTGCTTTGAAAAACAAAATAGAACTGTAATAATAAATTGACCTAGACCTCATAAGACTAGCTTGGAACTTGGTCCTAAAGCTGATCACAGTGAAACTAGAATTCTAAATGTGAAGGTATTGTAGTTACTGTCATAATCTGAATTGGTAGCTCCACCACCGCCACCAATACCCCTTCCCCACAGCTTGGATCTCAATGCCTTGCCAGTTTTGAATGGTTGTTTATATGGTATATTTTAAGTAGAGCTGTTGCCTTATACAGGCTTACAGGATATGTAGTAAAGGACTTTCTTCCAGGAACATTTAAAGGGGAGGGACTCTAATAGTCTTGGAAAAGTTCTGATAGCCAGGTTGACTAAGGCCTGACGGTCTTGGCTTTGAAGGGTGATGACAATGGAAAGACGAACTGAGAGCTATCACAAGAGTTTTCTTCTACTCTTTATTTGGGTGCAGGAATTTCAGACCATTTGTTATCTGCATGGAACACTAAAATTGTGTGATCTGTAGTTTGGGATAAAGGATGTTTGTGGTCCAGGGCTGGGTGTGCATACCCCTTCAACGCATAGTAGGAGGTCAAAGCTATGAAAAACAAGCAATGTTTTTGAGAGGTGGTAGTTTTGTGTTTGGTGAGAGAATGAACCTCGTGAGAGGATTGAAAAGAAGTATTCATGCTGTTTGTTACTCATCATCATCAACCCCCACTTTCACATTTTCTATATTGGGTTGGTGTGTCATGTCAACTGTCACCATCTATTTCTACTCAGTGCCTCTTTCTTGCCTTCTTCGACACTCATGCCTGATTGTCACAGGTCTTCTCATATGCTTTGAAAAGTTAGTTGCTCCTAAAATGCTGAATATTTTGAGGCACTCACTACAACTCACCATGACATGTACTTAGAATAGGACATTGATCCGTATGCATCTGTTTTTTTATTTCTACTGAGCAAGACAGTTTGACCTCTAGCAATTGTTTATTCACAGGTACTGCCTTTGTGTGTCATGCAGCAAATATTTGCAGTTTGCTTGTTGAATGACTAACTACAGTTGGTCCTGTCCAGCATACTTTTACATAGTTCACAGGCCAACTTGCCATATGCCATTAACCAGTAAAGGTAAAGCTGACTGTTTCTTATAAATTTGACTGATCGATAGGAGATTCCGGCAAGAGTCCATCCTCATTTCTTTTCATAGTTTTATTTCAGCCATCTAATGATTAAGAGTATCTGTAGGCTCATCTATTGATGGAAATTATTTTGAACTTCTGGTCAGTCACTGTAATATTTCTGAAAAAACTCCTCTCTTATTTGTGATTTTCACAGGCTGATCATCTGCTCGTCTTGTAAATCTTTTGATGGAATGCTTTCTTGACAGTCTAAAAAAACATATCTGCAGTATTGCTTGCTGTTTATGGTTGCATAATAAAAACACTTGTTAAATTAACAGATGCAGCAGTTTCAGTCAACTACCATAACATCACTGATAGCCTGTCTCAGGTTTGACTTTTCGGGGAGTCTAAAAAATTGCTGTCTATTTGTGATATTGCTAGCTCTTTAAGGTTGCATAGGAAATTACTTGTTAAATTAACATGTATAGCAGATGTGAAGTTAGTCATGAGGGGTATCAGGTTGTTATAGCAACCATTTCCTCACTCTGCTGTTATGGGCTCGGCAACTAGGCACACTGAAGCTACAGATTTATACCTTTATTTATTTATGTAGTCACTGATGAGCATTTGTTAGTGTCGTGTGTTCACAGCTTGCATTGCTCGACTGGGCCCAACTCATATACTTGTTTATTTTTACAGAAGAGCAGATGAGGCCTGATACACTATTCAACCTAGAATCCTGATTTAACATACAGTAACAGAAAGGAAATAGGATGTCCTTTTGATCGTATGGTCATGCATAACATCTTTTCTCTTAAAATAGATTATTCCATGAGACAGCATTTCCTTTTCAGGTGGTTCTCCTGTCATTTTGTTTCCAGTTGGATATTGAAATGTTTTTGTTCAGGTTCACAGTCCATTTTGCAACCAGATAAACAATAACATTTATTTTTGAGGGAGCTTTGAGTAACAGCATACACAAACATAGTTTATGTGCAGTGTGTACAAGTTCGTAAGTAAATACTCTGTACACCGAAACAAAGTACTGTCCTCAGCAAAGAAAATAAATCCGTCAGGGGAAAACGTACTGCTGGTGAATACTGGTTGATACTTAGAACAGTATATGTATGTATACGTATATTTGTATATGTACATGTATATGTGTGCATATATATGTGTGTGTGTGTATATATATATATATATATATATATATATATATATATATATATATATATATATATAATGTGTGTGTGTATGGGTCCCCTTCAGTAGATCGAACGTTTATAAGTTCGAACCACATATGGCCGAGACCATATGTTTGAACTTGTAAAAGTCCGATCTGACTGAATGGAGATCTCCGTACAGAGCGGAAAGGGAAGATTTCCCATTTCCACAATGTGCGATCTCAGAGTTGGTATATTTAAGCAAGGGGGATGTGAGGGGTGTAGGGAGTGTAGTTCCCCTGCTGTAGATGTTTAGTTTTGTGTTTTTTTGGTTTTATGTGGTTTTACGTCAGTGTTCGAACTTTTACGAGTTCGAACATATGGCCTCGGCCATATGTGGTTCGAACTAGTAAAAAGTTCGATCTACTGAAGTAGATCCATATGTGTGTGTGCATGTGTGTATGTATATGTATATATATATATATATATATATATATATATATATATATATATATAATGTGTGTGTGTGTGTGTATGTATATGTGTGTATGTATATGTATATAGATATATATATATATATGTGTGTGTGTATGTATATATCTATACATATATCTATATATATGTGTATATATAAATATATATATGTATAATATATATATATATATATATATATATATATATATATATATATATATATATATAGTGTGTATATATATATATATATACATACACATATATATATATATATATATATATATATATATATATATATATATATATATATACATATATATATATATATATATATATATATATATATATATACACATACATATATGTATGGATTCCCTTCACAGGCTCAAAGTTTCAAAACTTCGAACTGCAAATGGTCAGGACCATAAGATCGAAGATTTGAAACTTCAAATGTTTTGAATGGAGATTGCTCTACTGTGTGGAACTGTTTTCTTCCTTGTAGTGTGTTCTTGGAGTTGGTATATTTATTTAGCGGGGGTGTGGGGGGCAGGGGGCTTGACCCCCTGCAAAAAGGTAAAAAAGTTTTTATTTTTTTTTTATTACAAAGTTTCAAAACTTCGATGTTATAGTCTCGACCATTTGCATTTTGAAATTTTGAAACTTCGAGCTTGTGAAGTAGATCCGTATATAGATATATACACATGGGATCCGTACAGATACTCGACTGCATCTTTCACAGAATCCCAATTTGGTGAGCATACTTGCGCGAAAGTGCTTTTCAATGAAGCAGCACTTTTGCATAAATATGCTTGTTGTTCCAGTCGTACTACGGTGTGGTAAGGGAAAATTCCCTTTTCCCCACTGTAGTGCAGCCTCTGAGTGAGAATATTAAAGTAGGGGGTGTGTGGGGGGCGCACCCCCCACATCAGGGGGTATATGGGGGCTTGCCCCTCTGCATTTTTTTTTTTTTTTTTTTTAAACGTACTTTAATGAAAGAGCTTTCGTTCAAGCGTCTTCAGTGGTAATGGAGTCGGGCTTTTGATCTTTCGATCAAAGGTCCTAGATCCATATATACATACACACACTTGTGTTTGTGTGTGTGTATATATAGATTATATATATAAACGTGTGTGTGTGTGTGTGTGCGTGTGTGCGTGTGTGTGTGTATATATATATATTTATATTTATATATATATATATATATATATATTATATATATATATATATTTATATATATACATATATATATATATATATATATATATGTATATATATAAATATATATATATATATATATAAAATAAATATGTATATATAAGAAGAAACATATGAGCAGAAGGAACTGTTAGTAAAGACATATACATAGCAAAAGAGAGTATGTGGTTATTTCTGACCAAAGATGCCTGAGTACTTGAACTAACACTTACCTCAAACCCAACTGCTTGACATTAAAAACCTTTCATTGCCAGTTTGTCTTGGTGACCTTGACCCCCCCCCCCCCAGTCTCATATAGAATGGCTTTGTTTCTTATACCCTCGTACTTTCTTTCAAGAGTGGTGCATTTGTCTTTTGATAGGCATGCTTATATGTGAGTAGTAAGCTTGTGTGCCTTTCAGTGGGGGAAGGAGGAAGTAGTGGAAATGAAGTTAATGAGGAAGGAAATCATTAGCAGCTGTAATAGCAAGTTCTGCAGTTGTAAAAATACTATGAATGTCAAGATTCATTGTAATGCTAAAGGGGTTTGGGTGGATGGCTTTGTAGCCCGCACCCTCTAAAAGTAGAGACTGTCCCCCCACACCTTTACTACTTCATGATAATTGTATGTTGAAATTGGGGGGGGGGGGGTGATACTTTGCTGTACCGTTGCCTTATACTTATTCTGTGTTCCCCATGTTCGCACTTAAGAGTTTCTTTATTCCGAAGTTCACTGTGATGGCCTTTGAAATTCCATCATAAGCCCATGGTTAGAATATGATTGTGTAGGGCAATTCACAGTGATCAGAAGAGAGATACTGGATCTGTAACAGAACCATTGTTGAATATTTGTAGTATTGGATGAAAAGGAAGAAAGTGAATTGGTGTGATGGACATCAGCTGGTAGAAGAATGCAGTGACTCCAGTAAAAATGTAAATCTAACCAGCTGAAGCCCTTACAGGTTTTCTTTAGAAGGTGTCTGACAATAGTAAGCACATAAACGCTGATAGGTTGTGGACCAGGTATACTTTTTGCTGGTTAATCTCTAGTGCAGAAAACACATGGCTTATTGACTATCTTCACACATTTATTGCTTGATTTTATTTCAGTTGTATTTGCTGGGTAGTGATGATTGAGCCAAGGGTGCTTTAACAGGTGTGACCTTGGAAGTTGTACTTTACACTTGCGTAAAAATTTGCTGTACAGGAAATCAGTGCATTAATCACTATGTGTATAGACATTAAGGATGTAGATGCCAACAAGGTGTTGTTAACTAATGAAAGTGTAGACGTACCAAGGGTATCATCTGTTTAAGCCTTCTAAATTCCTGCAGTGGGGTGGTGCCTGAATGGCTAACTGAAAGCAGCAGTAATTTAGAGCTCCATATAACTACATCTGAAGTAGTTAACTTCATTTGATCAGCAACCTGTGAGTTTCGGATCCAACACAGATCCGAGCCGGCAGCATACCAAGCAAAAATATCTGAGCTGCAAGCTCCTCCCCCCTACCCGTACTACACTACAACCTCCTTACAATCCTCAGATCTCATTTGCCGCGGCTTTGCCAACATGGGAATTTTGAGCTCCAGGCAAGTTTGTCAAGGTTTTTCAAAATTTATTGGTCTGTATGTGCCCCTTTGATATATCTATAGATAACTATTAGTTTATCTCTCATTATGGCTTTATTTACTTGCTAGATATTTGCATTTTGTAAGTTTGAAAGTTATTAACTTTCTGTCCGTGTAGGCCCCCACTTCCCGCCCATAGAGAGTGAGTGTGTGTGTGTGTGTGTGTGTGTGTGTGTGTGTGTGTGTGTGTGTGTGTGTGTGTGTGTGTGTGTGTGTGTGTGTGTGTGTGTGTGTGTGTGTGTGTGTGTGTGTGTGCACATTTACTATTTCGGAAAGTCAGAAAGTGACTTTCTCTAAGTGCACAGAGTGTGGCCACAAGCTGTCGCCAGCCGACGGTCACACTGTGTGTGTAGTTTGCTTGGGGGTGCCTCATTTGACATCTGGCTGCAAAATCTGTGTGGCATTCAACCCCCGAGCCCTGCGGGATCACATGAACAAGTTGATTCTGGCGGGTCTTCTACCTGCGGAATCAACTTCTGCTTCTTTTTCTTCCACAGCTTTTTCGCTCTAATCCCCCCGATGGGGGGAAGCCCCCAGAGACGCTCTTGTTCATGCTTGGCCACCCGGTCTTCTTTATGCATATCCCCCGCTCATGACAAAATTCTTACAGAAAGCTCGTCGGTTGGGGAGCAGAATTATCCTCATAGCCCCATTCTCGCCTTGTCAAGTCTAGTTTCCCTGCCTACAGTCTCATCTCATAGGTCCACCCTGGATCTTGGATCCCATTCCGGATCTGATTCGTCATCCCTCGAGAATGCTTCCTCCGAATCTGGACAGCTGAAGGTCACAGCTTGGCTGCTCCAGTTCCACTAGTTGCTAGGACTCCTGGTATCTCTTCCCCTGTTAAATCCATCTTGGTTGCGGCACATGAATCCTCTACCAAGAAAATTTACTGTAGCAAATGGAGACGTTTCTCCATTTGAGCTTCACAGAGAAATCTGGATCCTTTTACCGCTCCGATCCCAGTGGTATTAGACTTTTTGTCTCATATCTTCCAGCAAGGAGCCAGCTCTTCCTCAGTGAAGGTCCAAGTGGCGGCTATTTCTTATTTCCATGTAGGGGACAATTTAGGCTCTCTCGCTGCTGCCAGAATTTGTAAGACCTTTTTGAAAGGTACTTTTCTTGTGAGACTTCCTATTAAGAATCCGTCCCCGCCGTGGGATCTGACTTCGGTTCTTCAGGCCTTAGTTGCGCCTCATTTCGAGCCCTCGGCATCAGTTGACTTAAAATTCTTGTCATGGAAGATGGCTTTTCTGGTAGCTATCACCTCAGCCAGGAGAGTGTCGGAGCTTCAGGCTCTTTGTATGAAACCCCCATGTCTAGTGTTTCATAAGGACAGGGTGTCTCTCAGGACTAATCCATCTTTTCTCCCTAAAGTTACTTCTGAGACAAACATTGATCAGTCTATTAATTTGCCTGTTTTTTCCCGAATTTTCAGAACAAAGGGGAATACAAACTTCATTTGCTGGATGTTCACAGGCAGTTACGTTTTTATTGGCACAGGACAGCAGTCTTTCGTAAATCTGATCACCTTCCTTTGCCAAACCTTTTTTAGGGAAACCAGTTTCAAAGGTGACTCTCGCTAGGTGGATTTCCCTTTGTATCCTACAAGCATATAGAGAGCTTGGTTTACCAGAACCAATAGGAGTTCATGCTCATTCTACGCGTTATATGGCAACGTCTGCCGCATTCTGGTCTATAGTTTCCCTGGATGACATTTGCTCAGCGGCTACCTGGGCGTCCTCTCACACCTTTATTACTCATTATAAACTGGATTTGGTGTCTAGAGAAAGGGCTTCCTTTGGCTCTGCAGTGCTTAGGAATATCCTTCCTTAAGGGCCTTCCAAGATTTCGGGGTAGCTGGGGACTCTGTCCCACAGGTTGCTGATCAAATGAAGTTAACTACTTCAGATAAAGACGTTATGTACTCACCATAACGTTCCATCTGAGTAGGTAAACTTCATTTGTCAGCAACCAGCCCTCCCTCCTTCCCCCTTACCTAGATGATTATTTCTGCTGAGCTCGATGTTTGGAGTTCACGAGCTTGATGTTTATCCTTGGTTTAGGGGTCTCAGGTTTTAGTTTGTTGGTGTCACGTGTGGAGTGGCAAACTCGATCTGAGGATTGGAAGGATGTTGCAGTGTAGTATGGGTAGGGGGAGGAGCTTGGAGCTCGGATCTTTTTGCTTGGTATGCTACCGGCTCAGATCTGTGTCGGATACGAAACCCACAGGTTGCTGACAAATGAAGTTTACCTACTCAGATGAAATGTTATGGTGAGTACATAACTTCTTTTTAAGACAGGAAAAAATATTCTTTTTTTTTCTTCATAGTTTAAAATCTTATAGATAAAGGAGTAATTTACATAATTAGAAACTTTGGTGAAGTTTTACAAATAATTTCCTGTCAAATAGCTTGGAGATATATTCACTTGTTAAAATGAGCAACTCAAAGAATTCTCACCAGGATGCTGCCTTAAAGAAGGAACTACAACAGATGGCATCTACCCTGCAGGAGTTGTGTTTGAAGATGGATGATTTTAAAGAGAACCTGGAAAATCTTAAAACAAGCAGTCAAAAACAGGCTGCGACACCCTCAAGGAAATGCTACAACCACACCAGACAAGGATAACAGGAATAGAGGTTTCTCTAGATGACTTAGAAAGAAGACTTAAAGAAGAGGAAACACAGAAAGAACTGCTTAAACAAAACACTTGGTTAATAAAGTAGGTGTGACTTGGAAAATAGGGAGAGGAGAAACAACATCAGGATTTTCGGATTACCTGAAAACACAGAAGGTGAGGATATTATTTCCTTTTTATCAAGCTGGATCCCTGACTTTTTAAATTTAAAAGAAGGACTTTCCTTTGACATTGTAAGGGCACACAGAGCTCTTGGGAAACCTGCCACTAACTCAAACTCTCCTCCTAGGTCAATAATTATCAAATTTCTTTCATACTTGGACAAGGAACTGATTTTAAGATCTGCTTGGAGGAAGGCACCTCTAAAATATAAACAGAGCCTGATAAGATTTGATAAAAAGAAGTTATGTACCTACCATAATGTTCCATGTTAGTTTTCTTCATCTCGCCTTCTTTCTTGCTTGTTGTGATCATCGGCTCTGACTCGGCCATCTTCTATAGCTCGAGAGCTGTTTACTGGCTCGAGGCTACCCCTTATCCCATGATACCTAGCGCTAGCTACCCAGATCTCATTTGAAATAGCTAACCCCAGCCATAGCTATGGAATGAAACCCCTCCAAACAGAGGGTTAAACCTATCTGTTATAATCTCTATGTCAGTAGAGAAAACAAACCAGAGAGCACTCAGCCAGTGAAACTTAAACTCCTCTCGGTCTAATAGGACAGGGGGATGGAGGGGGGGATGCAAGAAAGAAGGCAAGATGAAGACAACTAACATGGAACGTTATGGTAGGTACATAACTTCTTATGTTAAGTTGTCTATCTCGCCTTCGTTTCTTGCTTGTTGGGACAGCATCCCTAGCACCGACGATCCTGGGCAGTTCATTGGAACAGACTGTTTAGTACAGTGGAACCAAAGTTAGCTCTACTCCTGGAGACCATGTCTAACTTGTAATGAGTAATAAAGGTATGAGGATTTGCCCACGTGGCAGTGGCACAGATAGTCCATGGGCAACCTAGACTGGAAGGCTACAGAGGTGGCCAGAGCCCTAGTAGAATGACCTTTCGGTTTGGTAGACAACCCTTTGTTTCTTAGTTGATAGATGAAGGTAATAATGTGAGACAGCCACCTGGAGAGGGTCAATTTGGAAACTGGAAGACCCTGTTTACCCTTAGCATAGGAAAGGAAAAGTTGGTCCGACTTTCGTATATCCTTCGTTCTATGCAGGTAAAAATGCAATTGTCTATGAACATCCAAAAGGTGTAATTTGTATTCTGCTTTGGTGTGATTAGGGAAAAACACAGGAAGGTCTATAGATTGGTTTAGATTATTTTCTGAGCAGACTTTTCGGAAGGAAGGAGGGATTAGTTCTCAGAGCAACCCTGTCCTTATGAAAAACTAAGTACGGAGGACGAACACTTATTGCCTGAAGTTCCAGGACACGTCTGGCTGAGGTAATAGCTACCAGGAAGAGAGTTTTCCAAGATAGAATCTTAATGGAGCAAGATGCTGCTGGTTCAAAGGGGGGCATAATCAAGGAGGTTAGTACCAAATTAAGGTCCCAAGGAGGAGGGGGATCTCTCATTGGGGACCTAAGGAGAGTTGTCCCTCTGAGGAAGGTTTTACACAGCTTATGAGACATAGTTTAGATTAGAAAACCCAACATGAAAGTTAGAGATGGCCGCTAATTGAACCCTAATTGTGGCAGAAGCAGACCCAGAATGAAAAAGCTCTGTTAAGACCTCCAAGATTTCGTGAACTGGGGCTGAAAAGGGATCTATGTTCCTAGCCTCTGCCCAACAAGAGAAACGTTTCCATTTGCTGCATAAGTCTTCCTAGTAGCGGATTTGTGAGAGGAAACAATTATCTCATGTACAGCCGAGGAGATGCTGGGAAGCCTGGCTAGGGTTGGAATTGGATCAACCAAGCTGTGAGCTGGAGTTTTTGGAGGGATCGATGCAGCTCTCCTTATTGATGAATCCGCAGGTATGGAATAGGATCCAGAGTCCAGGGCTGCTCAAGGAGGTAACGGTGCAGGAACAGAAACCATATCTGTCGAGGCCAGTAAGGGGCAATGAGGATAATTTTGCAACCCAGCGATATAGCTTTTTGTATGAGGTTGGGTATTATTTGCTGTTGAAGGGGGTGGCAAACAGATCGCAGCAAGGCTGTCCCCATTTGCAGAAGATCATATCTGCAACTACCTGATTCAGACACCACTCGTGAGGCATGAGAATAGCTCTGCTGAGCCTGTCCGCTATGACATTGGACTTCCCAGAGATGTGCGTTGCAATCAGAAATCGTTGGGAGGAAATCGCCCACTGCCAGAGTCTGAGTGCTTCTCGACATAGTGGGTAGGACCTGGTTCCACCCTGCTTGTTGATGTACCACACTACTGACATGTCCGTTTGAATTGCAATGGTCCTGGAAGGGAGGGAGTCCTGAAGTGCTTGCAATGCTAGGAGCACGGCTCTCATCTCCAAGACATTTATGTGGAGATGGTACTCGTGAGGCTGCCAAGTGCCTTGGACTGTCCTGCCCTGATAATGCCCCCCCCCCACCCTATCAGTGAGGCATTCGTGGTCACTGTGGCAACTGGGAGAGGCTGGATGAATGGTCTGCCCTGAGACACTAGTGAGGAGACCATCCACCAGGAAAGGTGCCTTTTGCATGTTTCTGTAATTATGATCATGTGAGACACGGGGAGCTGTTGAAAGGACCACTTTGTGAAGAGAAGCCACTGAAGGATTCTCATGTGAAAATGGGCCAGAGGTATCAGAAAAATTGCCGCTGCCATAGAACCCAGAGTTTGAAGAACCAACCTGACTTGTATCCTTTTGCATTGCATGAGGATATGAACTTGCTGCCGAATTGTGGCCACCCTGTCTGGCGGTAGCCTTGCAGACATACTTCTTGTATCTAAATCTGCTCCTAGATAGGTAATAGATTGACAGGGCAATAAGGCAGATTTTTTGAAATTTATAGTAATGCCTAGCTGGGCACAAATTGTGATTGTATTGTCCCTGGCTTGAAGGAGTTGATGCCTGGTAGTAGCAGTAAGGAGCCAGTCGTCTAGATATGAAAACACCTGGAATCCTTGACGCCTCAGGTGAGCCGTGACTACTGCCATGCATTTGGTGAACACCCTGGGGGCTGTGGTGAGACCAAAGGGCAGTGCTCTGAACTGGTAATGACTGGCTCCCAGCCGGAAGTGAAGAAATCTTCTGGAGCACCTGTCCATCTTGATATGGTAGTACACGTCCTGAAGATCTATCAAGCACATCCTATTGTCCTGACCCAGAAAGGGTAGAATGGACTCTAGCATGACCATCCGAAACCTTGTTCTTTGAACAGACTTGTTTAGTCTGCTGAGATCCAATATTGGTCTCCAGTCCCCTGTCTTTTTTGGTGCCAAAAAGAACCTTGAGTAAGTTCCGGATCCGAGTTGGTCTGCCGGGACTTCCTGGATGACTCATTTTTCTAGAAGTCTTGAAACTCCTATGACTGCTTGGGCCCTCAGATTGGGTGGAACATCTGGAAGGGATTTGCTTGACAGTAAGGGGGTTGAAGAAGGGAATTATGTAGCCTCCGGATATGATTGAGTGTACCCATTTGTCTCGCGTTAGGTTTTGCCAGGCTTTTGGGTACAGTGAAAGTCTTCCCCCGACTGCCTCCAGAGGCAGGCAGCCGGGTAATCCTTCAGGGATGCTGGAAGGGCTTGTCAGAGAAGGATTCTCTGCTGCTCTGTTCTGTGGACCCCCTCTGCCCCGAGGGCGGCGTCTGTTGTTGTTTTCTCCTCTGCCCCTGGAGGAAAAATCACTAAGTGTGTCAGGCGAGGCTCAGTGGGATTTCCGTAACCACATTTTACCACTCTTTGACCCTTGGGATATGGTCTAGAAGGAGTGGAAAAATGGACTCCCATGGCAGAGAGAGTCTTGCCTTCTTGTTCACACCTAGTCAGAGTGTCTTTCACCTGTGGTCCAAAAATAAATGAACCGTCAAAGGAAGTGTTGGTGAATGACGCTCTAAAAGGTTCCGCAAAATTACACAGCCACATCCATGTGTGTCTCCTGAGGGCCACACCTGTACCTGCGGCTCTACTCGCACCATTGGCTGCATAGGAAATGAGCCTCATGGAGGAGTTAACTGCCGAATTAAGGGTCGCCAGCTGAGAAGCCACTTTAGCTTGAGCCCCTTCAGCTGATGGATCCTGGAGGGAATCTCGAAGCTCTTTCAGGAGATTCCTCTGAAGCCTGGTAAAATAGCATAAGTAATTCAGCGACCTCATGGAAAAGGTCGCTGAAGCAAACATTCGCTTTCCGTATCTATCCATGGTCCTAAACTCCTTGTTAGGAGGATGGACAGAGGAAGAAGTTTCCGCTAACTCCTTTTTAGTGGCTGCTGCTACCACCATGGCATCTACGGGAACACCCTTAGTAAGGAACTGTTTATCAGGGGGTGCAGTGATAAACTTGCCGGGTCTCCTTGGTTCCACTGTATCCGGGGCTGACCAAGCCCTTTGAGCCACCACTGACATTAGTGGATCGAAAGGCAGAGACACTCAGGAGGTGGAAGGTCGGGAACCGAATGCATCCAGGAAAACAGATTCGTCCTCGGTAGGGGCTAGGGCAGTCCAGTTCCCCCTCTGCTTAAGCATTTCTAGGATGTCCAAAAAAGGAAACCTCTTCAGAGGGGGATCTCAGGGATCCTTCCGATTCATCCAAATCCGTATCCAAAGTGACAGACTTAAGGGAGTCAATGTGCTTCCTCTTGCACTTCCTCTTCCGAGGGAGCTCCTCTGAATGATCAGGGGAGGCCTCAGAAGAAGAGGAAACACCCAATGGGCTGCTCTGGAGTGCCGGTTCCCCACGCTTGGGGTCTGGAGGAGGGGCAGAGGTTGACGCAGGCACTACAGGGGACAGAGCCAGTGGGGTCGAAAGTGAAGCTGACTCAGAGGCCAGTACACTCCTCATGACATCGAAGGCGTCCCTGCCACGATGCAGAGAAGGCTCCTGTTCCTAGGAAACTGGAATCCTCCTCCGCACTGAGGGAGACTGCTCCGAGGCCGATGTAGGAGCTGAGCTCATCTACGCCGACGCTCCGAGAGGGAGAACGGGGTCGGACAAGGGTCCGATGCCACTCGCCCCCTCAGAGCCGACGAGGGAGTCTTGGTGCCCAGATCCCTCGACAGATGGCACCTTCGAAGGGATTGGAGCCAACAACGGAACCGAAGGGGAAAGCATTATCGGTGCCGATGGTTCCACGATTCAAACCCCAACAAACTCCGTCTCTGAGCTCAGTGGCGTCGGAGGAGGAACATCGATGGAAGCGGACGGAGCCTACACCTGTTGAGGAGGGCTGGACAACATTTTGGCCAGTGCCTGCGACTTCAACAACCTACTGACCACTCTCTCCACATCGTGATCAGAGAGCCTAGAGGACTGAGAAGAGTGGGAGGATCTGTGACTGCGGTCACTCTGCAACAGGGGAGACCGAGGAGCCGAATGTATAGACTCTAGAGACAGGGACCTCGGCCTCTTGTGGGTCTGCGACGGCTCTGAAGGTACTGGTGGAGCCGACGGGGAGGCAGTCTCCTCGGTTCCAGCCGGAACCGAAGTAGTAGGTAAGACTTGGGCCAATGACAGCTCCGAGCTGGGAGCCGATGATTTGGTCGGTTTAGGAGATTTCACTGGCTGAGTCTTGGCTGGTGAATCCTAGGGCTTAAGGAGACCCCTCAAAATAAGCTTATTTTTGCACTCCTGCAGAACCCTTGGGCTGAATGCATGGCATACTGAACAAGAGTCCTGCAGGTGCACTGCGCCTAAGCAATAGACGCAAGAAGTGTGCCCATCTGTCAGAGACATTTTCTGACAGCATGAGTCACACTTCTTGAATCCAGACACCTTGGATTCTTTAGACATATCCAACTAAGATACTACGCCTACACTGGATTGTTTTTAGCCAAAGGCCGAACAGCAAAAAACTGAACAGACACTACCACAAAAAAACAAAACATACAGTATACTACAGGTAAAGATAGTTTTTTTTTTTAAAAAAAAACAAACTAGGAAGCCTCTAACTTAAACGAAAGAAACAGATGTCTGGACAGATGTCAAAAAGGAGAAGCAAAAGACTGATACTGTTATAGCCAAATCTCTCAAAGCATCTACTATGATATGAATTGTTTTAACATTAATTTAAAGGGCCAATTTTACTGCTTGGAATTTTAAAACAAAGGTAACTAACTAACTACTGGAATCTTTATCTATGTTGTGTCTTTTGGCTATTCCCGGTTAGGGGTCGCCACAGCGGAACTCCCGTCCGCTAATGATTGGCAGTGGATTTTTGCAGGCCAAGTTGCCAGCCCTGATGCACAACCTTCAACGAAGGTACGCACATTCACGCATGTCTCCACACAGAAGACGCTCTAGCTGAGAATCGAACAGGACAGCGTCTTACTGTGAGGGGACAACTCTACCGCAGCACCACCACCGCAGTGGAATCTTTATCTATATTTTTTGAAAATAGATGACACATGAGAGTTTTCACATTACCTCATATCTGTAAAACAGGGTACGTTTCTTTCACAGAAGGAGGGTTATATATCACATAAAATATTTATACTGCAAATCAGCATACATAGTATATGTGTATTTTCTCTTAATTTTCTTTTTTCTTTCTCTCTCCTCTTTTCTCATTTATTTTAACTACATCTTGTCTCCCTTTCTAAATTCTCTCCTACTTACTATATTAATATAGTCTGCATATATTTAATAACTCACTGTCTATACATTGATAAATAATAGTCTAAAATAATCTAGTTTTAAGGTAGACTAATTGGAATAGTGAACTTAATTGTTATTACAATATTTATTAGATTAATGATGGTCACTTTTATGCTTATTGGGATTGGGGTCATGTTCGTGATTAGCTCTGAAATGTTCCTTTCATGTACATAAGTCCTTTGAATTATTTCCTTTTACTATTAACAAATACATAAAAAAAAAAAAAAAAAAAAAAAAAAAAAAGGAGGGAAAAATATACTGTTGGTTAAGAGAAGTGAAGCTTTCTTCACATTCTAGTTCCATTGCCATAGCAACAATAAACAATTGCTGCAATTTCTGCGAAGTGCATTTAGCCTCACAGATAACAAATAATAAGAAAAAGTAACATTGTTTAGTTATTAAAATGAAAAACAACCTAAACAAGTTAAAATAAATATATAATAGGACTATTTGTATATATTTTATGATTTATCCTCATAGGATTACATATTCCTGGAAACACAACTGAAATGTTCCCAAAGTACATGTACACTGAAATGCAGCTGCTTGATTAAAAAGTATTACTCAGTTTAGCATGCTGATTCCACAAGCTGTCTGCACTGTAAAAGTTACATTTTATATGTTACTTGAAACTGACAGTTTTTAGAACACATGAAAAGATACATATTCCTTTTTGCAACATGTTATTTTTGCAGTTCCTCACACTCTGTACAAACTCACTTGGCAACTGATAGCTTGTTTGTTTGTTTGTGTCTTTCGGCTTTTCTCAGTTAGGGGTCGCCACAGCGGAACTCCGGTCCGCTAATGATTGGCAGTAGATTTTTACGTGCTGGCTTGCTGGGTCTAACGCACAACCTTCAACGAAGGAACTCCCATTCACACATGTCGACACACAGAAGACGCTCTAACTGAGAATCGAACGGGCAACGTCTAACTGTGAGGCGACAACGCTACCGCAGCACCACCACCGCAGTCTTGGCAACTGATAGCTATTCATTTAAATTATCAGTTTAAATATTAAATGTGCCCTTGAAATGCTATTGACATTTTGACAAAATATAATGTTAACTGTAAAATGAATGACTTGAAAGAAGTGAAGTAATGCATAGATTTCAAAGACAGTTCTTGATACTACAGTAAAAGTAAAAATGTATATTCACAAGGAAGTATTGAAATGTTCTAGTCTTCCAGTTAAAATAGCTTACTGTCAACATTTTGCAATATCAGAAAGTTTGGAGAGCTAGGAATTACTATTCTCTGTCTTTATAATGATTATTAGACAGATGTTAGACTCTACTTAGTTTAATGAATTGTGACATGTTTATGAGGAAAAGTGGACTCAATTACTCACATTGGACTACACATTCCTGGAAACTCAACTGAAATGTCCCCAAATTATTTGTGAATTTAAATGAAACTGACTGATTAATAAGCATAATTTACTTCAACAACATGAATCCATAAGCTGTCTGTATATGCTACATTATATATGTCACTTGTATATGACAGTCTAATGCCTCTGTGTTACGGCAGTAGTGTTGTTACCTCACAGCAAGAGGTTCTCCCATTCGATTCTCGGCTTGGGAGTGCCTTCTGTGTGGAGTCTGCATGTCCCCCCCGCGGTTGGGTAGCGTTCGAAAGACATGTGTGCGTAAATGGGCGTGCCTTCATTGAAGGTTGGGCGTCGAGCTGGCACCTCGGCGTTTCGTAAAAACCTACTGCCAATCATTAGCGGACCGGAGTTCTGCTGTGGCGACCCCTTACCGGAAAAAAGCCAAACGACAAACAACAACTTGCATATGACAGTCTCTAGAGCACACGAAAAAATACATATTATTTTTGCAACATGCTATATTTGCACAAACCATACATTCTAAACTAACTCATTTGGCAACTGGCAAAGTTATTTATTTGATACATCAGTCTAAATATTAATTGTGCCCTTGAAATATTGTTGCCGTTTTGACAAAACATGAATTGAAAAAGGAATGATTTGAAGAAGTGAAGTATTGTACAGATTTCAAAGACAGCTATTGACACTACAGTATAAGTAGAAATGTATACATGCAAGGAAAAATTGAAATGCTTTATACTTTTAGTTAAAATAGCTTATTGTTAACTTTTTGCTTTATCAGAAAATTTAAAGTGCTTGGAAATTATTTCTAATTTGCCTTTATAATGTTTACTAAAGTGATGTTAGTCACTGACTTGTTTAATGGATTGCGAGTCATGTACAAGACGGACTACTGAATTATTTCTGTTTACCTTTTTTTTTTTATTAGTACTGATTTAAAACAAGGGAAAGAAAGGGAAGGGAAATCTCTGTTTTTGGTCAAAGGAGGAGAGACTTAAGAGTATTCTAACTGCCCCGAGATCTCTCTAAGATGCTCTAAATACTATTTGATTAATACTAACCTAAGTTAAGTCTTGATTACCATATAGGTACCTTCACATTCATTCTAGACCTGATGTGATTACCCATTCTGGAAGCAGGAGGTGCCCTATGCAGGATGGGAATTGTCAGGGTGATCTTAGTTCATTCTTAGACTCTGCTTTTTCAATCTGTAAGTATGCAAAAGCACTGCACACTAGAATGTAGGGCGCCTCTACTCAGGGTCAGGATACCACTGATAAGCCGTGTCATTTCATAAGTGTAAGTTGAAGTTGGTGAGCTGAAGAATGGGAAAGTAAAGGAAGACAGTACACCTACAGTAAATTCATATTTCATTGGTAATAACTCATTGTCTCCTGTAGAGTCCTTTTAGTTAAATTGTTTTAGTAATAATCTATTTGTTGTTGGCTTATTTAGTGTATGCTCCTCTGTTGCATTTCATTTATCCAAAATGACATAGCTGACATGTTTGGGATCTCTTAAGGGTAACTAAATATTGGATATTTTCTAAGTCAACATAATAATTGTTTACTCTACTAACATTCCATCCTGATATATAAAAATACTATAGAACAATAATAGAATAATATAAAATTTCATATCTCAATTCTCCATATAATATTTTTTTTTCCAAAATCTCTTTATTTCAATTTTCTTTTTTCAAATAATAACATTACAGTAACTCAAAAACACATATAAACAATACAAATACCTATCTAAAGAAAACAGACAACAATCTCGTTCCGAGAAAATTATACATATACATATATACACAAGAAGTCACTACATCGTCAAGTAAAGTATGAGAGTTCTTATGTTCATTTGGTCTCATAAGGGATAGTTAGAATGGGGATAGTCTTATATATATATATATATATATATATATATATATATATATATATATATAGTAAAAATAGAAATTTAACTATTTATTTGTATGTTTAGGGAAAATATCTAGTTACACATATACTAAGAAAAGGGAGAAGATGCAAGAAAGGCTGGATGTTATGTAGTCCTATCTCACCTACATTCTTACCCGTCGGTTCGGCTCCGACTCGGCCAAACTTTTCTAGCTCGAAGTCTTCTATTGGCTGGGCTAAGCAGGTATCCCATGGTGCACTGCTCCATATCCCCAGATCTCGTTTGCCGCTTGTGTAGCTCGGACGTGGTCTCGCTCTTGGCTGTGGCGAAGTACCTTTTTCTTGTCTTAAGAAAAATTTATTGTTCTAAACAAAAAGCTATTTTCATAGCTGTTGTCCTTAGTGTGGTTTAGCATTTTGGTAGTGTGCTTCATGTTCATCATGTTACACTGCTGCAGTCATTACACTTGGGTTATCCTGCCATCAGGCGGTCCCGCAGTTGGCCAGAGTTCCAAAGTCTTGGTCCGGCGTCTGTTGCTGTCGCTTCTTCCCTGGTGTCAGTGCACCAGGGTTATATAAGATGCATCCGACGCCATTTTCTTCAGTCTTTCTTGCCTCGCGGTGCCCGAAGCAGAAGCAGTTCGCAAGTGCCGGTCGACCGACTCCTGAGATTTTCAAAGTCGAATTTCAGATCCGAAGTCTTGAATAAAGCTAAATACCCAGTTGGGGAAACTTTTTTCTTGCCTCAGACTGATGTTAGAAAAAGTTAATAATTGTATTTCTTGTGGGAAGCAAATACCTCATAAAGACTTCCACTCTTACTGTATTCCATGCCTAGGCCCTGATCACAACGTCACTAGTTGTCGGTTTTGTGCTAGATTTAACAAGCGCACTATAAAAAGACGTTTTGATTTTGGTTTGCACTACTTTGGCCGAAGGTTCAATTATACTATGCCGTCGGATCAACCAACGACCGCAATACCGAAAAAACGCAAAGACAAGGATAAAGACAGGCATCTGAGGGACAAAACCTCTTCTAGGCCAGTCGCCAATCTCAGTGAAGCTCTTTCGCAGCCCCTGACACCCGCTACCTCAGAGCCACAGGCCGCCCCCCGACTCCCACGTGGAGAAAACTAGGCCTCTGGAAACTCAAGGTATTGGGCCTATGGAAACTAATCCCTCAGATGGGTCCGGAGCTGCTGAGCAGGCATCGGCTTCTGAGGGTGTTTTCAGACCTTCACAACTTACCATGAAGCAAGTGCAGCATTCTCCTGGACAGTCCTCCATGCCTAAGAAACAGATGCTTAAAATGGCCGAAGACCTCATTACTCTAATCAGGGGTTCCCATCCCCCTCCTGAGAAAAGGCCTAGGCAGGATACAGACTATGATTCCTCTCCTCTGATTCCTCTTCAGACCAGGGATACTCTCTCCCCCCTATGAGGGCTCTGATGCTGAAGAATCTATCCCTTCAGCCTCTCCTCCTGAGGATTATTCTTTTGGGGAAACTTTACATACTGTGAGGGAGCATTTCCATTGGGAAAGCCAGGATTACTCAGAATCCAAGAAAAGGCTCAGGGATTTCCTTTTATTGCCTCAGCACAGGCCCCTGGCTATTCCGCCTGTGCTAGATATTGTGGATGATGTGTTCTCTGAATCCAGCTTATCTCCTGATTCTTTGCCCCCTGCACCAGCCAAGCCAGATAGGTATTATAGAGTCCCTGACTCTCACAAGTTTCTTTATAAAAACCCTTCTGCTGATCCAGAAACTATTTCCCAAAGTCCAAAAGGGGTTAAGGCTTCCATTGCAAAAAATCCAGTATCCTCTGACAGAGATTCCAGAGCTTTGGATAGATGGGGGAAGAAAGTATACACTTCTGCAACTTTAGCAGTAAGGGCTTTAAATTGCCAGTTTCACATGCTTAACTACCAACAATATTTAATGGCTCAGTTAAAACAGAAAATGCTTGCAAGCTCAGAAGCTCCTGATTGCAAAGAAATGCAGGATTTATTGCATGCAGTTGAACAGGTGGGAAAACATACTCTGCAATGTGGTTTTGATTCTTAGAGGCTTCTTGTAGAGCCGCAGTTACTGTGATTCGAAGACATGCTTGGTTAAAAGAACAGAGTTTACCTGATCATGTTAAGGCAAAATTATTGGATGCTCCTTTACAGCATGATACCTTGTTTGGTGTTAAGGCAGAAGAGGTGTTAAAGAAAATGGAGGATAAAGCTAAATCTATGCAAACAGTCAAGGATTTCTTACAGGTACAGCCACCTCGATTTAGCAGAAATTGGACAACAAAGAATTGGTCCTTTCCAGTGTCAGACAGGCCACAGGGAGGCAGATACAGACGGCCAAGAGGCAGATCTCAACCCCAAGGCTCAAACAGACAACGACAGTGGGGCACCTCAACCCCAAAAGGAGGTGAGGACAAGCCTCAACCTTACAGGAAACAGTCACAATTACTTTCACCTTTGTACGCCAAGCGCTTCCCTTTTGGAAGCCCCCTTAGGGGGAAAACTAGCACTTTTTTCTCAAAACTGGCAAACAATCACCCAAGACAAATGGGTTCTGAATATTGTGTCTCAAGGTTACAGGTTCCACTTTCATACTTTACCAAGGCTAAAAGGAATGCCAGACCTGCCACAAAATCAATGGGCAGAGGCACAAAAACAAATTTCAGCCCTCATGGACATGAGAGCTATTCAGAAAGTACCACAACAGGAACAAGGACAAGGATTTTACTCAAGACTCTTCCTGGTCCCCAGAAAGGACAAGGCCTGGAGGCTCATACTAGACCTTTCAATTCTAAATACTTACCTGGATATTCCGAAATTCAAAATGTTGACATTACAGCAGCTTCTACCCATGCTGGGCAAGAAAGCTTGGCTTGTTACTCTGGACCTCAAAGAGGCATAACTGCATGTCCCTTTCAGACAAAATTGCAGAAGATACCTCAGATTCAAAGCTGGTACAATGCACTACCAATTCTCTGCACTGCCTTTTGGCTTATCTACTGTGCCCAGGGTCTTCACAAAGTGCCTGGCACCAGTAATTGCATTTTGCAGACAAAAAGGAATACAAATATATCCATACCTGGACGACTGCCTCATTCAAGCAGAGACAAAGGACACTCTTCTACAGCATCTGGCATTTGTAAAAAGCTTGCAAATTTCTCTAGGGTACACAGTAAACAAAAGAAAGTCAAAACTAGTGCCCTCACAACAGATTATATTCCTGGGTGCCAGCTTAAATACAACGGCCCAGATGGCTTACCTCACGCCAGACAATCAAGTTCAACTAACTCAATATTTTCAGTTACTGGCAAAAAAGTCCCATCTCCCTGCAAGAAAAATTCTGCAGGCCCTGGGATTCATGGCATCCTGCATACTACTAATACCATATGCCAGACTACATATGAGGAAATTACAGTGGTACCTAAAAAGTGTTTGGACTCAACACTCTCACAGTTTAGAAGCAGTAATACCAATGATTCCCTGCCTACAACAGGAGTTTCGATGGTGGGCACAGGCATATCACCTAAACAAGGGTCAGCCTTTTACCCTACCCACAGCCAGGCAGACTCTAACAATAGATGCTTCGGACTACGCCTGGGGAGCACACATGGCAAGAAAATGCATTCAGGGCAAGTGGACCACAGACCAGATGCATCTTCACATCAGTCAAAAAGAGATGTTGGCTGTTCAAAATGCCCTAACAGCTTTCAAGGACCTTCTGCATCCAGGACAACTATTATTAAAGACAGACAACACCACAGTAATGTGGTACATAAACAAGCAAGGGGGCACTCATTCTTATCCCCTATGCAGGCAAGCCATGACCTTGTGGAACACAGCTCTAATGTATCAAGTTCACCTGCAAGCAGAATTCCTGCCAAGAAAGAAAAATACACTGGCAGACGATCTAAGCAGAAATATCATGGACCCTCACGAATGGAAATTGAATCCACAAATCTTCAGCATGGTAACGCAAAAATGGGGATGCCCGGACATAGATCTTTTTGCCTCCCCATTGAATTGCCAACTACAAAAATTCTGCACAAGGACTTATCACAAACAAGCATGGAAAGTGGATGCTCTTTTGTTCAACTGGAAAAACCTAAAAGTTTATGCCTTCTCGCCACTGCCTCTCCTTTCAAACTTACTCATAAAAGCCAGACAAGAAAAAACACAGATGATCCTGATTGCTCCAGACTGGCCATGCCAGCACTGGTACCCTATCTTAAGGAACTTAGCCCAAGGCCCACCTTGGATTTTGCCTCAAATTCCACACCTTCTGACTCAACAAAACAATCAGATCCTGCACGGTCAGCTCAAAACCCTAAACCTGGCTGCATGGCAGATTCATTAGTCAAACAGGCAGCACCTCTCTCTAAAGCTGTTATGGATGTCATTTTGGAGGCCAGGAGGCCTAGCACCAGGAAAGCTTACTCAGAAAAATGGAAGAGATTCTGCGCCTGGAACCAGACTCAAAGCCTTGACCCTCTTGTTCCAAACATTCCTCAGATTTTACAATACTTAACTGAGAATGCTGGACAGAGGCCTACCCTTCTCATCAATTAAGATCCACACCTCTGCCATTTCAACACATTACAACACTGATCCTCCTTTATTCTCTCATCCCTTGCTAAAGCAGTACCTCAGATGGGGCTAAAAACATAAGACCGCCCCGGAGAGCACCAACACCAACTTGGGACCTCAATTTTGTTTTGGAAAAACTGACCCTACCACCTTTTGAGCCAGCCAATACAGCCGATCTAAAATTTTTATCATGGAAAACAGCTCTGCTCCTGGCAGTAACTTCAGCACGAAGAGTCTCAGAGCTACAGGCATTAATGGCAGTGGAACCGTTTATAATTTTTCATCAGGACAGGGTTTCTTTAAGGACAAACCCTACCTTTATGCCAAAGGTGGTATCTAGTGTGGCTCTTAACCAAACCATCCATTTGCCAACTTTTTATCCAAACTCCCAGAATAAAGGGGAGAAACTTCTGCATTCTTTGACATACACAGGCAGCTATGCTTCTTCTTGGACAAAACAAAAGCTTTCAGGAAAACTGAGCAACTGTTTGTAGCATGTGCTGCAGGATCACAGGGCAAGGCCATCTCAAAGAAAACTATATCCAAACGGATAGGGCACTGTATTCGTTACTGCTAAACACAACATGGAAAATCAGTCCCAAATAACATTAGGCCACATTCCACCAGGGCAACAGCCACTTCAACAGCCGTTCTTAGAGGAGTACCTACCAAGGAAATTTTGGAGGCTGCAACTTGGAGTTCAGTGCACACCTTTACCAAGCATTACTACCTGCCTCTTTACTCTAAATCCAGAGCAGGATTTGCCACTGCAGCTTTGCAGGGCCTCATAGCCAATCCTAACTCTTTATAGACCAGCCACCCAACCTTAGCTTTGGGATTCTACCCAAGTGTAATGACTGCAGCAGTGTAACACGATGAACATAGTACAGTTTTGTACCTACCATAAATGTAGATGTTCGAGTGTTCACACTGCTGCAGTCCAGATTACCCTCCCTCCATCCCCTCTGAACTAACTGGACTTATCTATACCTTTCTATCCTATACAAGCTTTGTGGTGTATTTGCTTGTAACTGAAGGTATTGTTCTTATTTTATATGTATATTTTTTATTAGCAATATGTATTGCCTACCTACTTGGGGGCACCTGACATCTGGGGCAAGAAAAACTGAAGAAAATGGCATTGGATGCATCTTATATACCCCTGGCGCACTGACGTCTGGGAAGAAGCGACAGCAACTGACGCCGGACCAAGACTTTGGAACTCTGGCCAACTGTGGGACCGCCTGACGGCAGGATAACCCAAGTGTAATGACTGCAGCAGTGTGAACACTCGAACATCTACATTTATGGTAGGTACAAAACTGTACATTTTGTGGTATCCCGATAACTGCTTCCTCGGGCTAGGCCCGTTTCAGGTAGAGGACCTAGACCTTTCGTCCTTCTGTTTGTCAAACCATTTAAATTAGAGGTTTGATTTTTGGTTCTCCTACCCTTGTAGTCATAAACCGTTTTAGTTAGAGATTTTTTGACATAGTTGGTCTCAGTGTGTCTCTCTAGAGTGTGTGTACTGTTTCAACTTGACTGATTCCCGTGTCTTTCGTGGTGTTGAGTGTCTGAGAGTTTTCCTGTCAGATTTTCTATTAGGTCGCGTTGTTGGTGTTTCTGGTGAATATGTCTAAAGATTCCAAAGAGCACAAACCTTCTGGTTTCAAAAAGTGCTCTAAATGTGGGTACAAAATGTCCATCACCGATGGGCATTCTGTTTGTGTCTATTGCCTGGGAGCCATTCATCTGCAGGAGTCCTGCAGCTTTTGCCATGCGTTCAGTCCCAGAGTGCTCCAAGAGAGAAAGAATAAGCTGATCCTAAAGGGACTCTTGAAACCCTCTTTCAAAGAGGTCTTAGATTCTTCTCCCAGTGCTAAGTCTAAATCATCTAAGTCAAAAAAGAGATCTCCGGCTCCGTCAGCTTCATCGGAGCCTCCGGAGAAAGTCACAAAAATTGCATCAACCTCCTTGGCTCCACTGTCCTCGGGGCCGCAGGAAGTGTCGGTATTGATGGAACCGGCGTTGGCTCCTGTTATATTGGAACCTCTTCGGAGCCGATCGCCCAGTCTCAGACCAGTCTCTCCTGAGAGGAGATCTCGATCTCCCTCCCTGTCCTCCAAATCCTCCAGGACCCTTTCGGATGTGGATGTTAATAGGGTGGTCCAGAGGCTCCTCCAGTCACCGGTTTTGGCAAAATTGTTTTTGGCTCCGGCCCAGTCAATTCCGGAGCCCGTCCTGACCCTTGCTTCGATTATTCCTCCTCCGAGCGCATCTCTGTCTTCAGAGCCGGAGTGTTCCGCGCCGTGTGATGTTGCTAGTCCGGTTCCAATGGCCCCTCCGGCTCCATCGGTACCGACATCGGCTCCGACCCTGTCGGCTCTGTCCTCTGGGTTTGGGACTCTGGATTCTTCAGTCAGGCCCGAGGGGGACATCTCAGGACATATTTCGGTACCGAGTCTCCCTCTCGGTGCCTCGGCTTGGGGAATTCCGACTCCCGTCGTGGTCCCGGAGGCTGGCCG
This sequence comes from Protopterus annectens, assembly GCF_019279795.1. Lineage (NCBI taxonomy): Eukaryota > Metazoa > Chordata > Ceratodontiformes > Protopteridae > Protopterus > Protopterus annectens. The sequence goes on from NC_056728.1 coordinate 94,862,026, forward strand.
GTCCTCTGACTCGGGGGGGACCAGCTTTCGAGGCCATGCGGACTGCACTGGCCAGATTGTAAACTACTTCAGGCAGATTGGTCACTCTGTCCCGAGAGCCTCTGATCACCACCTATCCATGGACAGCAGAGCACCAAGGCCTAGGGATACCCCCATGGGTGGTCCCCAACTTTCTGAGGGCCTTTCAGAGTTCATGCCTGAGGAGCCCATTAGAAAGAAAATGTGCAAGAGGAAGCACATAGACTCCCAAGATGAGTCCCTCACCTCTGATACTGACCTCGAGGAATCGGAGGGGTCCTCCAAGTCATCCTCCGATGATGTTTCCTTCTCCGACATCCTGGAGATACTGAAGCAAAGATGCGACTGGCCATCCAGAGCCCCTTCCGAGGAGGAGTCGGTCTTCCTTAAGGCCTTTGGTGCTCAGCCCTCTGTCTCCTGGGTGTCCTCACCCTTCGTCGAGTTCCTTGATTTAATTTGTCAAAGGGTGTGGGAAAACCCTGATTCTGTGGAGCCCGTACCCAGGCGCCCCAACAAGTTTCTTTATGCTTCCCAGGGTAAGGAGTTATTGTCGAAAGGAGTCCCTGTAGATGCCATGGTGGTGGCAGCGGCCACTCAGAAGGAAGTAGCAGAGATCTCTTCCTCCATTCATCCTCCTAACTAGGAGTCTAGGACCATGGACCGGTACGGGAAGCGTACCCTCTCGTCAGCAACCTTTACCTTACGGTCGCTGAACTATCTGTCTCATTTCACTTGGCTCCAGAGAGATCTCCTCAAGGCATTAGGAGATACTCTTGCAGGTAACGTCCCTGAGGCAGTGGCCCAGACGGTTAATGCCCAGGTGTCTACCCTCAATTCCATTGTCAACTCCTCCATGCGGCTCATTTCGTATGCAGCAGAGGGAGCGAGTAGGGCAGCAAGCTCAGGAGTCGCCCTTAGAAGGCAAGCCTGGCTGCGCCTGTATCACTTTGTGGAGGCCTTCAAGTCTTCCTTCACTGACGCCCCGTTTGATGGTTCTTCTTTGTTTGGAACCAAAGTGAAAGACACCCTCACCAGGTGCGAGCAAGAGGGAAAGACCCTGTCTGCCGTAGGGGTCCGTTTTTCCCTTCCTTCTAGGCCTTACCCCAAGGCCCAGTGGGGTGGGAAGATGTGGTTCAAGATATCACAGAGGTTTTTCCTGCTGCACAAGGTGAGTCCCCCTCCAGAGGCAGAGGAGGGGGAGGTTATTCAGGGAGATGCCGCCCTAGAGGCAGAAAGGGGCCCCCGCAATTCGGGAGACCGCGAATCCTTTCGCGGCTCCCCCTACTCTCGTTCCTGAGGGAGTGCCCGGCCGTGCTCATCCGGAGCCAGTCGGGGGTTGAATTTCGTTATATCCGGAAGCCTGGAAAAGCATCACCCAGGACCGATGGGGTTTACGAATAATTTCCGGAGGTTACCTCATTCCGTTTACATCAGACCCCCCATCAATCAGAAATATCCCAGACGTTCCACCCAGTTAAAGGGATCAAGCAGCCTTGGAGGTTTCAAAGCTGCTAGGAAAAGGAGCCATCCAGAGTGTCCCCTCAGACCAAATCGGATTAGGGACTTACTCAAGATTCTTTTTGGTGCCGAAAAGAACAGGGGACCCGAGACCCATATTAGATCTCAGCGAACTAAACAACTATATACAGAAGTCCAAGTTCCGTATGGTCACACTACAATCGATTCTTCCATTGTTGGGAGAGGAGGTGTGGATGTGCTCCATCGACCTCGAGGATGCTTGCTACCATGTAAAAATGGACAGGGCATCCAGGAGTCACCTACACTTCCGGCTGGGAGCCAGTCATTTCCAGTTTCGAGCACTGCCCTTTGGTCTCACCACAGGCCCCAGGGTGTTCACCAAGTGCATGGCAGTGGTGACAGCTCACTTGAGATGTCAGGGATTCCAAGTGTTTCCGTATCTGGATGACTGGCTCCTTACTGCCCCCACCAGGCATCAACTAGTCCAAACCAGGGATGCTACCATCACTCTATGTCAACAACTGGGCATAACACTAAATTGGGAAAAATCTGCTTTGTTGCCCTCGCAGCGTGTCACCTTTATAGGCGCCGAATTGGACACCATTCAAATGCGAGCATTTTTACCGCAGGAAAGGATCAGAATCTTACAACAACAAATACACATCCTGATGCCCCTGAAGAAAGCGAAGGCAAGATGGGTTCTCCAACTCCTGGGGACCATGGCAGCAACAATTATGTTGGTCCCTCTAGCGAGATTGCACATGAGACTTCTCCAATGGCTTCTTTTTGTTCAATGGTCTCTCCAAAAATTTCTACTTTCTCACCCCATTTTACTCGCAGACAGATGCAAACAGGACCTCAGTTGGTGGCTTTGCACCAACAATTTGGACAGGGAAGGCCCTTCGTTCCACCCATCCCGGTTGCCACAGTGACCACGGACGCCTCCCAGATGGGGTGGGGGGGCATTATCTTGGCAGGACAGTCCAAGACACATGGCAAGATCACGAGATACATCTGCATATCAACACCCTAGAGGCTTTCTACTTCTAGGGACGATTGCACTACACTCAGACAACATATCAGTAGTGTGGTATCTAAACAAGCAAGGGGGAACCAGGTCTTACCCCCTGTGCAGAGAGGCCATGCGAGTGTGGCAGTGAGCAGTAACTTCCCAACGTTTTCTGGTGGCAAGGCACATTCTGGGGAAGTCCAATGTGATTGCAGACAGGCTAAGCAGAGCTATTCTGATGCCTTACGTGTGGTCCCTGAATCGTTTAATTGCAGAACGAATCTTCAGCAGATGGGGGTCAGCCTTGCTGCGACCTTTTTGCCAGCCCCCTCAATGCCAAATGCAGCAACTATTTCACGCTGATCCCCCCACAGGGGGAGTCACCCAGGGACGCTCTGGTTTACGATTGGCCCTCCGGTCTGCTTTATGCTTTCCCTCCATTTCCCTTGCTCTCAAAGGTGATTCAGAAAGTGCAATCCTTGGGAAGCAGAATGATTCTGATTGCTGCACACTGGCCTCGTCCAGTCTGGTTCCCTTTTCTTCAACCATACATTGTGGACACCCCTTGGATTCTGGACCCTCAACCAGATTTACTGACACACATGTCGGGACAGTTCCACCCCTCTCTGATGACCCTCCGGTTGACAGCCTACTCAACTTCCGTCGTTAGTTAGGCTTCATAAATTTTCACCGGAAGTGGTTCACATTTTATCTTCCTCTCATAAGCCATCTACTAGGAAGATTTATTCCAGAAAATGGAAGAGGTGTTCTATTTGGGCGCATACCCAAGGAATTGATCCTTACACAGCTCCAATTGCTTCAGTCTTGGAGATTTTGTCTATGCTTTTCCATCAGGGTTTCGCATCAGCTACCATCAAAGTTCAATTGGCTGCGATCTCTAATTTTCATGTGGCTAATGAGCCTAGTCTCATGGCTCATAGACTCTGCAAGGCATTCCTGAAGGGTACTCTGTTACTCCGTCCCCTGGTCTCCGAACCTGTCATGCCCTGGGATCTCAATTTTGTTCTACAAGCCCTTACTTCACCACCTTTTGAGCCTGCAGCTACCTGTGAATTTAAATTCTTGACCTGGAAAACAGCCTTCTTAACAGCAATCACTTCAGCAAGGCGAGTTTCAGAAATTCAAGCCCTCTCTATCAAACCTGCATACTTAATCTTCCATAAGGACAGGGTTTATCTTAGACCAAACACTTCTTTTCTTCCTAAAGTGGCTTCCGTGTCTAATCTTAATCAATCCATTGAGTTGTCTGTATTCTTTCCTCAATTTTTCAAACAAGGCAGAATTTAAATTTCATCAATTGGATGTACACAGACAGTTACATTTCTATCTGCACCGAACAAAAGATATCCAGAAGTCGGATCAACTATCTGTCTCCTTTTCGGAAAAAAAAATTGGGTCCCCGGTCTCCAAGGTCACCGTATCCAGATGGGTATCTAGTTGCATCTCTTTCGCCTACCAAGCAGGAGGAAAAGATCTGCCATTTCCACTCAAGACTCACTCTGCTCGGGCTGTTTCTACATCTACAGCCTATCAGGCCAGATTGTCAATAGATGATATATGTGCTGCAACCACTTGGGCTTCTCCTCACACATTTGTTTCTCATTACAAATTGGACGTGGTTTCTAGGGGCAGGTCGTCCTTTGGCTCCACAGTACTCAGGAGTATTTTCCTATGAGCCACCCAGGATGTAGGTGCTAGGGACGCTGTCCCATGGGTAAGAATGTAGGCGAGATAGGACTACATAACATCAGGAAGTTATGTACTCACCATAATGTTCGATGTATGTAGTCCATCTCGCCTCACATTCTTGCTTACCCGCCCACCTTCCCCCTTCCTGGAGGATCTGGAGGTTAGGTTGTTATTTACAGAGTTCCTTTTACTTTAGCTTATTATTTTTATCTGAATGTTGTGTATGCATGGGGTATGAATGAGTATTGCAGCAAACTAGATCTGGGGATATGGAGCAGTGTACCATGAGATACCTGCTTAGCCCAGCCAATAGAAGACTTCGAGCTAGAAAAGTTTGGCAGAGTTGGAGCCGATATTTGGCTCCGAAACCACGAGTAAGAATGTGAGGCGAGATGGACTACATACATCGAACGTTATGATGAGTACATAACTTCCTGTTATACTACATTCATTTCTTATTTAAAGGTTAGCTTTTCATAACAATTTGTAGGCAAATTTTATTTGTCAAGAATTATATCTAGCAAGTAACCCCAATATTTTTGGTAATAGCATTTGTTTTTTGTTTTTGAATAAATTAACTTGTGAGATGAGATATATTTAATAGCAAGATTGCTAAAATTTTCCCATGTAATCGGCGACATGACATTCCAATTCTTTGTAATAAAGAATTTAATAAGGGCACACATCGTAATAAAGACATGTTTTCATATTTTTGGGAGTTGATTGATATTAATGTACAATATAGCTGTCTCCCAAGTAAGGGTTGATTTTTCATATCCCATCTTCTCTAATCTTACTCTCAAGGAACACCATAAGTTGTGTATCTTAGTACAGTTCCACATGACATGTAACATATCAGCGGTTTGATCCAGACAATGGGGACATATAGGCAAAAAGTTAGGATTGAATTTATTTAATTTAGATAAGGTATAATATAGATTGTTATTTACCATAATTTGTGTATATAACAGCTTCTTGAAAGGAATGAATTTGATTGTATTTTCAATGGCTAATTTCTTATTTTCTTTAGTCAGTGATTGATTTTTCGTTTGCCAATAGTTTGAAAATAATAAAGAATTCTGATGTTTTGCACTCATTACAATTTTATAAGTCCTAGAAATTGTTTTCCCTTTAATCGCAAGATTTTCAAGTATTAATTTAACTACATCTGTGTTCTGTAAGTCAGTGTATATTTGTGAGAATTTAGCATTTATAAGATGATGAAGTTGGTTAAGGATAATACTATATTTCATAGGAAGTTTGAGTTCAAGTCTCATTTGCCCCGTGTTAGAGTCTTTCCATTGGTATATATCCCATATTGTGTAGTCTTTTATCAGGGGGTAGTTTGTTAGATTTACTGGTTTATTATTTGTTAGTAAATTAGGATTTAGGTGTAACGGTTGTATAAGGGCAAAAGCGTCAGCTAATTGCAATGATTTAAATAGTTTCTGTGTTGTAAGAATCATGTTTTTAATTAGTGGGTGCAAATTCTTCGTGTATTTGCTAGCCTGGTTTAAATTCAAGAATGGTAAGGATTTGATATTACAGCCAAGGGATTTCAACTGTTCATACCAGATTTTGGTCCACTGGGGTGTCCAAGTATTTATATACGAGTCACAGTTTATTATTTGTATTAGTCTGTATACAGTAATTATATTATAGTAAAGCTTAAAATCAGGTAACCCCAGTCCCCCCTTATCTTTGGCAAGTACAAGTTTTGCATATTTAATTCTGGTAGATTTGGGGTACCATAAGAATCTTTGATATAGCTTTTTCCATGAAGAAGTTTTGGGGAATATTTGAAAAGGTAGCATTTAATTGAAAGAGTATTCTTGGTAGAACATTCATCTTGACAACACTAGGTTTTGACAGTAGAGACATATTAATGTTCTTCCATCTATCCATATCATTTTGAATACTAGTCCATGTAGTTAGTAGGTTATTGTTTATAATATCTTTGAAGTCTGAAGCAAATATTATTCCTAGATATTTTATCTGGTAGTTTATTTTGATCTCACTCATAGGAAAGTACAATTCTTTATGCCGTATAGGATCGAGGGGAAATATGTGTGACTTGTTTAAATTTAAATTATAATTTGAAACTACCGAGAACTCATCAATAACTTTTTGGGAGGTCAGTAGCGGGGAGTTGGAAGTATATATTTACGTCATCAGTAAAGGCCAAATATACAAGATTTGTTTTGTGGATTCTGGGAATATGATGAAAGGTTTTTTGTGAAATAAACTGAAGGAGGGGTTCTAGATAAAGATTAAATAGGTATGGCGAAAGAGGACATCCTCGTCTTGTACCATATGATAAGAATACAGGGTTAGTTATAAGTTTATTTACCTGTATAGTAGTAGAAGCTTTCTGATAGAGAACCTGGATCATTTTAATGAATTTTTGAGGAAAACAATATAAAGGCAGTATATTAAAGAGAAAGTGTAAATTTACTCTATCAAAAGCTTTAGTTGCATGTACTGTAAGGGCATATCTGGGGCATTTATCCCTATTAAGTAGTCTTACAATGGTATCTAAAAGGAGGGTGTTGTCACTTGTTTGCCTGTTTGTCATATCCATATAATAAATTAACATATGGAGCTCAGTTGATATTGTTGGTTAAAGGTATGAGTGATAATCTAATAGATATATCTTTATGTATTGGATTATTCCATGTTTAGTTTGAAATTCATATTTACTTGTATTGATACTTTAGCATTAATGTTTTATAGAAGTATGTTTTTAAAGCCTGACCAGAATTTTACCCTACTTATATTTAAAGAAGAAAAAACATTAAATTACACTCCCAAGTTTACACACATAAAAATAACATCCAGTGTTATCAGAGAATATGGTATAACTATTATAATCAAAATAAAAAAAGAAGCAAAAAGTTTCTTCCAACAATAACTTGAAGTGGATTTAACATTCTTATCATTAAATACTAATGGCTTAAATAATACAAATAAAAGATCAAACTTACTAAAATATTTAAATCTAAATAAGGCACAAGTAGTATTTCTCCAGGAAACGCATTTTAAGACTAATGTTAACTTTATTTGGAACCCTAAGGACTATACAGTCTTAGCTCAATTCTCCTATAGAACAAAGACAAAAAGAGTATCAATTCTCTGGAAGAAAAACATCATCACTCCAAAAGTTATTTATAAATATGAAGACAAAGAAGGTCTACTAGCATTTGTTATATTTAAATTTAGTAACAGAATATGGACCTTAGCTGATCTATATTGGTTCCTAGGAAATGGAGCAGGAATGGTTAAAAAACACCTAGATTTTAATTCCAGCAATTATAAATGAAATCTTATATTAGGAGCAGACTTTAATTGTACCTTTTTGAAGCTTTTGAAACCACCAATAAGTCTTTTTGCATAGCAACTATTTCAAAATCCTTAAAAAATGGATTGATTAATTTCATTTTAATAGACACTTTTAAAGTAAAAGATGATAAATCCTTATTATTCCTTATTTTCCCATGAAGACCATAGATTTGGAACACAAACCAGAATAGACACATTATTCATAGTTCAAGATTTGCAAACAAAACTTCTCAACTTCTCAATAGTTCCATGCCCCTTCTCAGATCATGACTCTCTGATAATGAAGCTCCAAATAGACCTTTAATCCTCTCAACTAGAATTCCGTCATATATCATGAAAATTAAATAATTCAGACCCTGAACGTTATCAGAATTACAATTATTTCTTGAAATTAATAATACAACAGAAATCGGTAGAGTCATGGTTTGGGACTCATTAGAAGCGTATTTATTTGATAAGACCCTTAGCTGGTACAAAAACAAAGTTACAGAGTGGGAATCTGAATCATTAGACTTGCAAACCAGACTTTGACAGCAAAATCTAAAAAATCAGAATTGTCCAGAAGTCAAAAAAGAAATTGAGGAATTAAATAAAATATATAATGAAATTCTAATGCACAAAACTTGTCTAGCCTTGGAAAAATTAAAAATAAGCTCATTAGCCACCTCCCCTAGATATCTACATAACTTTTCTACAATAATTAAAATACAATCTAAAGCAAATAGCATTAGTAGTATATATCATGAAAAGAAAGGGAAAAAAGTATCAGATATAGGAGACATCCTTGAAGCATTTCGGCTCCATTATATGGAATACTTCAAAAAAGAAGATTTAGATGCCAACCAAATAAAATTAGATACAAACCTTATCAATATAAAAAAAAAATCCCAAAAACTTAAAACTAGACCTACAAAAACCTATATCCTACAAAGAAATTGTTGACAAGATGAAAGAAAGCAAATCTAACAAAGCTCCAGGGATAGATGGTATAATTACAGAAATTTACAAACTCTTCCCTTCAACAGTAATCTCCCTTTTTCATAAAACTTTGCTAGAAGTCTAGTCAGAAGCAAAAATACCACCCTCATGGAAATATTCTCTCATGACACCAATTGTAAAAGATAATAAACCAACAGACCTTTGCACCTCATACAGACCTATATCATTACTGAATAATGATTACAAAATATTCATGTCAATCGTAGCTAACAGAATGCAAATCCCACTTTCAAAGACAATTAATAATGATCAAACTGCATTTTTATATAACAGGCACACACATGATAATATTAAAAGGATACTTACTCTTATAGATTATGTGAATAAAGAAGATAGAGAAACACTTGTAATCAGATTAGACATAGAAAAAGCCTTTGATTCTCTCAACTGGGAATATCTATTTAAAACTTTAGCATTATTTGAATTTCCTCCTCCCTTCATCTTATTACTAAAAACATATATATTAATAACTTAGCCTACATTAAATTAGGTCCTTTCACCTCAGAATCTATCCATATAAAAAAGGTACTAAACAAGGATGCCCCCTTTTTCCTATTGTAGTTGCTGTGGCTATAGAAATACTTGCAGAAATAATATGCAGTAATACAAGAATAAAAGGAATAGAAGTGTATGACCAGTACATATCTAAAATAATGCTTTTTGCTAATGATATTTTATTAACCATATCAGACTCCAGAGAGTCGTTAGGAGAGCTAGAAAAAGTAATGGAGAAATTTTATAAGATTTCAGGTCTACACTTTAAATAGATCAAAATCAAAATTTTTATTTTTAAATAAGAAAAAAGACCTACAAGTTACAGATAAATCCATCATAGGAAAACAAGAACTTATGCTAAATTATTTAGGTATAGTATTATGCAAAAATATAAATGAAACAATATTAATAAATTATAAAAACATTATTGAAACAATAAAAATATATATAGAAAAGTGGAACAAAATTATATTAACTTTTGAAGACATTGCAATTAATAAAAATGGTCTTATTGCCAAAAATACTATATGTAGCATGAACAATACAGTTAATTCCTGAAAGATGCATTCTTAAAGAAATAAACTCATGTTTAATAAAATTTTTATGGTATCCCAAAAAGAATAGAGTAGCTCTAACTCATCACATTAGACCCTGGAAACAAGGAGGATTGAACTTCCCAGAAATAGAAACATATATAAAAGCATCTGTGCTTAAAACTGCAATAGACTGGATAAACCCAAATTATTTTGCCAGTTGGAAAGAATTAGCTACGGCTATATTCACAAATGAATTTAACCTGTTAAAGAAATTTTCAGTAGTAGACAAATCAAACAAACCCTGGTACATACTATGCTTAATTATACAATATAGCAAAACCTTCTAAAACAACACTGATTAATCATTACATCAATTCCTTTAGGAAACTTATCAATGCAAGCATCTAAAACTTTGGTTTGACCTTTTAATCCCATTTACCATCACTATGAACTTTCCTCACAAAATAGATAGGGAAACAATAACCTCCTGGGAACAAAATGGATTCTTATGCTGGTTTCAATGTCTAAATAAATTAAATGTTTTAGATATACATATGATAAACACAGGACTGGTTAACCTTACAAAGCATTCTAATGTACACTCAAGATTTCTGCAGATTAATTAATAATTCCTCATTTAAAGATATTCCAAATCTAATACGTTTTCTGTATGAATTTATATATAATAGTTGTGAAAAGAAAAATTCCATTTCAAATCTATATAAAGAGTTAATAACATATAAAACAATTCCCAAACCATCATACTGGCAGTTCTTAACAAAAGGTCAGTCATTGCAGTTAACAGAAGAAATTAAAAGTAACATCGTACTATCAGTTGATTATACCTCTGACACACAGTACTGGAAAATATTTAACTGGAAATACTTACATAGAGCATTTTTAATACCAGATAGAATTAAAAAGATCAGTACTACTAAAAATGTTTTTTGCTGGAGGTGTGAAAAGTCAGATAAAGCAGACTGGATTCATATTTTTTATGAATGTAATAAAATTAAATCATATTGGAATGGAATCAATCATTTTTACAAGCTTTTTGTGATGAATCCTTTACATTAACTAAAATATTGATAATACTAAATGTAAATGAAGGTCCCTACCTGAATAAGACAAATATGTATTTGTTATGGACAATACTTGCTGTATCTAGGAAATGTGTAACCAGAAGGTGGAATTCAAATACACCCCCGACCTTGGAAGAATTCTACACTTTACTGAAGACACCTGCATTGATGGAAATAAAAATCAAAGAACTACGAATCTATCCCAGGCCATTGGTAAATAATCCTTGGAAGAAAGTTGTATCTTTGTTGGACACTCTGCAATAATTAATATTGTATCTCTGATAACTGATCTGTTAATTCTATATTTAATAACATACAGTGTATATAATTGAAAGTCCGGCTTTTGTAAATATTATATATAGTTGTTTAAAATATTTAAAAATATTATGTAAATGTTATTTTAATTGAAAATAAAAAAATATTTGAGAAAAGAAAATAAATTCCTGCAGTAAATGTTATGAGGCACATGATTACTTTATGTACTGTATGTTAGGTTAGGACTACTCTAGAGTAGGCTAATAGGAGCTTAGTAAGTGCAGGTTGGGGGATGTCCTTCAAGGATGCATCTGCAGTCATAACAAATGGGTTGTCCTGTCGTCAGGCAGCCCTTCGGTCGGCCGGATTCCAAAGTCTGGGTCTGGCCTCGGCTGGTGACGAACTTCACCCGACGTCATCTCTCCTGGTCTTCGGGTATAAAGGCATCAGCCGATGCCATTTTCCTCAGTCTTTCTTGCCGCGTGGCGCCCAAAGCAGAAGCTGTTCGCAAGTGCCGGTCGGTCAGATCCAGGGATTACTACTACCGAATACTACTTCGAAGACTTCTAAAAAGCTAAGTACCCCGTTGGGGACTCTTTCTTGCCTCAGCCGATGTCAGAAAAAGTAAATAATTGTTTAACTTGTGGGAAACAAATACCTCATAAGGATTTCCACTCGTACTGCCTGCCTTGTTTAGGCCCAGACCACGACGTAGCAGCCTGTTTAGCCTGTGCTTCCTTCAACCGACGAACGCTTAGGCATCGGTCGGAGTTTGCTGAACAGTTTTTCGGCTCAGATTTTGCGTACATTATGCCGTCGGATCCTCCGACTTCCCAGAGTGTTAAAAAACGCAAAGAAAAAGACCAACACTCGCGGTCCGCGGTTTCGGCCGAAACCACGGTTAAGCAAACCGCAAGTGTCTCGGTTTCGGCCGAAACCGAGCAAACGGGTCAATCTTCAGCCGAATCCATGACTACTACCGAGGCTCCTGCTGCCCTAGTTGAATCGGCCTCTGAAGTTTTGCCTTCTACTGTGGTTCCCATTGAATTATCAGACACCATCCCTTTGGATGCCTCTACCCCAGCACGTGGTGCTGCTAGGCCTCCTGCAGCCATGTCTATTAAGGCTTTTGCCAGGGCTAAAGCAGCCAAAACTGCTAAATCACTGCCTGTTAAGCCCCCCTCACACAGGCCCAGTTCCAGTTCACAAATGCTTACTTTGGCAGAGGATCTCATCTCCTTAATTAGGGGATCCCAATCTCACCCAGACAGGGCCTCTCAGCCTCCAGAAAAGAGACCTAGAGCAGAGCCCCCAGAGCCAGTGTCCTCTGATGATTCTTCGGATGACTCAGACAATACAGACCGCCCAGAGGCTCCTTTTTCCACTTATGAAGATTCCGATGCTGAAGAATCTATTCCATCTGCCTCTCCACCAGAGGAATTTTCATTTGGGGAAACATTACATGCCATGAGAGAACAATTCCAATGGCAGGGGACAAGATTTCTTAGATTCAAGAAAAAGGCTTAGGACCTTTCTACACTTACCACAACATAGGCCCTTAGCTATACCTCCAGGTCTGCCTGTTGTGAATGATGCATTTAATGATGTCTGCACTGCTCCTGATACTTTACCTCCAGCCCCTGCCAAACCAGATAGGTTTTACAGGGTACCAGACACTCATCACCACTTATACAAGGCCCCACTCGCAGATCCTGAGACTATTTCCCAGGGACCTAAGGCAGTAGCTTCGACCTCAGCAAAAAACCCTCTCCCTTCTGAAAGGGAATCCAGGTCCTTAGAGAGATGGGGGAAAAAAGTTTACACCTCTGCTACTCTCTCAGCTAGAGCTTTGAACTGTCAGTTTCATATGATCCAATACCAAGAGTTTATGCTTGATCAGTTAACTAAGAAATTGTCCTCTGATGACACCTTAGATAAGAAATATGTTTTAGAAATGGTGAATAACATTCAGCAGGTTAGTAACCATTTTTTAAAATGTGGCTATGATGCACTGGAGGCTTCATTTAGATCAGCCATGACTGGCACTGTTATAAGAAGGCATGCATGGTTGAAAGAACAGGTCTTGCCGGATCATGTTAAAGCAAAGCTGTTAGATGCTCCTATGGATAAGGCCAGTCTATTTGGTACTCCTGCTCAGCAAGTAATGAAGAAAATGGAAGAGAAGGCAAAATCTGTACAAACAGTTAAGGATTTCTTACAGGTTCAGCCCCCAAGGTTTAGCAGGAACTGGCCTTCCATAAATTGGTCCTTTCCAGACTCCTCAAAATCCCAAAGAGGCAGGAATAGACGTGCCAGAGGCAGAAATCAATCCAGAGGAGGTGCCTACAGAGGACGCCAGTGGCAAGGCAATAACCAGCGAGGCACAGACACAACCACTGCCACTGCACCAGGACAATCACAGTGACTTGGCTCTGACACCGCCTACCAGGGAACAAATAACAGCACCTTTAGGTGGAAAGTTAGCACTATTTTCAAAAAATTGGCACTATATCACAAAAGACAAGTGGATTTTGCAGACCATAGACCAAGGCTACAGGTTTCACTTCCACACCTTACCAGTGAAAAGAGGAATGCCAAACCTACCTCCAAATCAAAAAACAGAAGCTCTACAACAGATTGCTCAATTAACAGAGATGAGAGCTGTGGAAAGAGTACCACTAACAGAACAGGGCAAAGGATTCTACTCCAGACTCTTCCTAGTACCAAGAAAAGAGAAAAGTTGGAGACCTATTCTCGACCTGTCCGTCTTAAACACATTCATCATTGTCCCAAAATTCAAAATGCTGACCCTTCAGCAACTTCTTCCCATGCTGGGCAAGGAGTTTTGGCTGGTAACTCTAGATCTCAAGGAGGCATACCTGCACGTCCCCATACGACCAAATTGCAGAAGATACCTCAGATTCTTGCAGGATCAGAGCATTATCAATTCTCAGCATTGCCCTTTGGCTTATCTACTGCGCCCAGAGTATTCACAAAATGCCTGGCATCAGTAATCGCTCATTGCAGGCTACAGGGAATCCAAATTTATCCATACCTGGACGACTGCCTGATACAAGTGGACAACAAAAGCAAACTGACAAAAGACTTACAAAGAGTCATTTGCTTACTGCAAGCCCTGGGATACACAGTCAATTTAAAAAAGTCAAGTCTGATACCATCCCAAACAAGAACATTCTTGGGTGCGGAATTGGACACAGTAAAACAGATGTCATTCCTAACTGCAGAAAAACAAGAACAACTCCCTCTTTACTTCTTGGCTTTAACATAACAGAACAAACTAACTGCAAGAAAAGTTCTGCAGGCCTTGGGCTTCATGGCATCATGCATAATCCTGGTCCCCCATGCCAGACTACATATGAGAAAGCTACAGTGGTACCTAAAGAATTTATGGTCTCAACACAGGCACAGCTTAGAAACCGAAATCCCACTAATCCCATGCCTGAAGCAAGAGTTCCTATGGTGGGCTCAAGCATGCCAGTCAAACCCAGGCTTGCCTTTCCACAAATTCCAAGCAAGCCAAACCATCACAACGGACGCCTCAGATCTAGGCTGGGGGGCACACATGCTGGACAAATGCATACAAGGATTATGGACTCCAGACCAACTGCACCTGCACATAAATCAAAAAGAAATGCTGGCAGTAAAACTAGCAATCCAGAGTTTCAGACCATTCCTCAAAGAAGGCCACTTACTGATAAGGACAGACAACACCACAGTCATGTGGTACATCAACAAACAGGGAGGCACTCATTCATACCCCCTATGCAGAATGACTCTGGACCTTTGGAATATGGCTCTGAGCTACAACATCCAGTTACAGGCAATATTTGTGCCGGGAAAAGAAAATATCCTAGCAGACATGTTAAGCAGAACTACCTCGGATGCTCACGAATGGATGCTACACCCGGACATCTTCAAGGCCATCACAAAGAAATGGGGAATGCCACAAATAGACCTATTCGCATCCCCACTCAATCACCAGCTCAAAAAATTCTGCACAAGGACATTCCACCCACTAGCATGGAAGGTGGACTCTCTATCCTTCAGTTGGAAAGGCCTGACAGCATATGCATTTCCACCTCTCCCTTTGATGCACAAGGTACTACTGAAAATCAAAGAGGAACGTCCAAGGATAATTCTGATAGCTCCAAATTGGCCAAGACAACACTGGTATCCATTGCTGAGGAGCATGTCTCGGGGGAGGACGTGGACACTACCCCTGATGCCCTTGATGTTAACTCAGAACAACTACAACATCATGCATCCAAACCTAAAAACTCTGCAACTGGCTGCCTGGAACATCACATAACAGCAACTAACCCAGACTTATCCCAAAGGGTGAAAGACATTATCCTTGAAGCCCGCAGACCTTCAACAAGAAGGAATTATGCAGGAAAATGGAAAAGGTTTGTCATTTGGAGTACTGAAAGAGGGAAAGATGTGTCAAGGATAGACACTGCTAACATCCTGGAGTACTTGGCAGAGCTTCTACATACAGGCCTGTCCTATTCCTCCATCAAGATACATGCATCAGCTATTTCTGCAGAATACAGCTTCGATCCCCCTGTCTTCTCACATCCTCTACTCAGGCAGTTCCTCAGAGGAATCAAGAATGTAAAACCTCCTAGGAAACCACCATTACCAACATGGGACTTGAACTTTGTGCTAGAAAAATTAACACTCCCTCCATCTGAACCAGCAGCAACAGCAGACCTTCAACACCTATCATGGAAAACTGCTTTCCTACTGGCAATTACTTCAGCAAGAAGGGTTTCGGAACTACAGGCCTTAATGGCAGTGCAACCCTTCCTAATCTTCCATCAAGATAGAGTGTCCATGAGAACTAATCCTACATTTATGCCTAAGGTGGTATCCAGAGTGTCTCTAAACCAGGCAATCCACCTACCTACCTTCTTTCCCAATCCACAGAACAGGGGGGAAAGACTGCTGCATACCTTGGATGTACATAGACAGTTACGCTACTACCTGGACAGAACCAAAGGTAACAGAAAAACTGACCAGCTTTTAGTAGCCTATGCAACAGGAAGGGAAGGAAAAGCAATTCCCAAACAGACAATCTCTAAATGGATAGGAAATTGCATAAGATTCTGTTACTCCTACCATGGAAAGTAAATTCCACAGAACATAAGGCCTCACTCTACAAGGGCTACAGCCACTACCACAGCTTTCTTACGAGGAGTGGCTACCAAGGACATTATTGAGGCGGCTACTTGGACCTCCGTGCATACATTTGCCAAGCATTACAACTTACCTCTATATTCTAGATCCCAAGCAGGGTTTGCCACTGCTGTTCTACAAGGGATCCTAACTACACCATAATTCTTCTTCCTCCTCCCCTAGTTTGGCTATGGTATTCTACCCATTTGTTATGACTGCAGATGCATCCTTGAAGGACATAGTACAGTTTTGTACCTACCATAAATGTAGATGTCCGAACAGGATAGCATCTGCAGTCAGGATTACCCACCCTCCTTCCCCTCTGTGGTACTCCTAGGGTATTTACCCTCCTAATAGCTAGCTAGGGGGGGATCTCTTATGGTGTATTTGTTTGTATATATGTACATACATGCTTATTTTTTGTATTTGCCTACTATTTTTTTTGGAAACATTGGCATTTATCCAAAATTTAGTTTTCCAAGAGGGCAACTGGCATCTGGGGCAAGAAACACTGAGGAAAATGGCGTCGGCTGATGCCTTTATACCCGAAGACCAGGAGAGATGACATCGGGTGAAGTGCGACACCAGCCGAGGCCAGACCCAGACTTTGGAATCCGGCCGACCGAAGGGCTGCCTGACGACAGGACAACCCATTTGTTATGACTGCAGACGCTATCCTGTTCGGACATCTACATGTATGGTAGGTACAAAACTGTACTTTTTAGGTCCTCCCTCAATAACAGGACTTAAAATGTTTAAGAGGCTTATTAGTTAGGTAAGCAGGTTGACCACTAGGGACTGAGTTCAGTCATTAACCAGATAATTGGGGGGGGGGGGGTTGTGGCATTAGGTGTATGTGTGTGGGTGGGAGGGGCAAGTAAAGTATAAAAGTAACCAGTCAAACCTTTCAGACTGGGTAGACGTGGTATTTGTATTTAACTAAGCTTAAGATTAAAATAATAGTCAGTCACTGGGATTCTTACCAATACTCAAGTTCCAAAATTCCAAATAAAAAAAATTGTAAGACTGAATATGTAAATGAATAGGGTGATATTACCACTTGGTTGTGGTGGCTCAGAGGTAACACTTATTAATTTAGGTGAACAGAAAGCAACTACTCCTGCATGGGTAACCTGAAAATGTAAGGCCTCCAGTGAAAATAGACATTAAACTTGTTTTATTGTCACTAAAATATTCAGTTTTGAAGTTCCATTTTATTTACACGTCTGATATTTAATTTATTATATCCTTAACCATCACAATATTCAAGTAAGTTTAAATAGGAGACAACATACATTTTCCATTGTAACATTTATTATCTTATCTTAGTTTTTAATACATGGTAGTGTGTGGCACACCCAGAGTCTGTAGACAGTGACTTCCATGGTTTACAATCAGCAATATTGAATGTTTTATTATTTTTCCCCTGGGAATGGATAACTGCATCTACCCTTGTGTTCTCAGTTCCCTTAATGGTTCGTATTCACCAGAGAAAGAAAGTAGAGGCATAAACAATTTTATTGTACTATATATACATTTTTAGCAGAAACTTTATATCTTACCTATGTAGTTATCACAGTTGAAAAGTAGGTCTTGGAAAGGCAGGCAAAATGTTGCTGTGATGTACTTACTCATCTTTTGGTCACAGTTACACATCTAGCAGGCTTGGTGTATGAGGTAATGTATTCCATGCTATGTTACCAGAGGAAGGAAGGACACATTCTACAGGGAACTGCATCAGGATTGCCATAAGAATGGTACTGACAACTCTTTCATTTTTTTTTCTCCTGTGGGGGATATCACTTTTTGTTTATATATATCTGCATAGATTTTTCCATTCCCTAGGCCACTCCATACCAATATGTATCATATATGATTTGAAGTAATATTTTAATTTAAGCATATGTTTTTATGATGAGTATTGCAAATGAGGTTCCCAAGACATATCTGACAGGCCATTAGAAACCAGTGTGATGTACAATTGGGCTGCCTACTGGTAAGATCTGTACCGCACAGTACCGAGGTATGAGGTTAAGCTCTGATTTCCTGTCACTATCTGTATAAGGATTACATGATGTCCTTCAAGGATGCATCTGCAGTCCTAACAAATGGGTTGTCCTGCCTCAGGCAGCCCTTCAGTCGGCCGGATTCCAAAGTCTGAATCTGGCCTCGGCTGATGTTGCACTTCACCCGACGTCATAGCTGCTGTTAATTGGGTATAAAGGCATCAGCCGACGTCATTTTCCTCAGTCTTTCTTGCCGCGTGGCGCCCGAAGCAGAAGCTGTTTTGCAAGTGCCGGTCGGTCAGACCCAGAGATTGCTACTACCGAAGACTTCTAAAAAGCTAAGTACCCCGTTGGGGACTCTTTCTTGCCTCAGCCGATGTCAGAAAAAGTGAATAACTGTTTAACTTGTGGGAAACAAATACCTCATAAAGATTTCCACTCTTACTGCCACTGATCTCCCCCATCTCCCAGAAACATGCTTGACATTTTACAATGATAAGTCATGTGTGTGTGTGTGTGTGTGTGTGTGTGTTTGTGTGTGTGTTTGTGTGTGTGTGTGTGTGTGTGTGTGTGTGTGTGTGTCTCTCTCTCTGTATATATACACACGTACATATACTTAACCCATATTGGCTCACAAGTAGAATTTAGATGTGTTTTTAAACATGTGTATTGTATTCAAAAAATAACATTTTTTAAGGTTTCAGTCACCCAGTTCTACTGACCTGGATCCCTGTCCATTTTCTGTTATAGCAATGAACAGACAGGTGCTATGTGCAGACATTCATCATTGAAAATGGAGTATGAATCTTAACTGATTTATAAAATGTAGTAAAAAATTTATGTAGACATATGTAGCAATATAATCGAAATTTTTATGATAATTCCTGGTGGTATCATCTTCTGCACTCCTGTACTTTTTGCCATCTGTTAACTTCCAATTTGTGCTGATAAAGCTTGCCTAGAATGAATACCCCAACCAGTGCTGGTCTGGAATGGATTCTTAAGAGACACTGCTAACACAAAGTGATGTTCTTCCTCTGCATCACTGTTGCAGTTTTAACTTCTTAGGAAACTAACTGCTACAGACTGAGGTGCCCTGTCCAGACAGACTTTCAGAACTGAGCACCCTTCAGCCCTTAGTCGGACTAGTGTTGCCTTACCTCAGATGCCGTTGTGTACTTTGGTAAAGGTGACAGCCACCCATGCCAATCTCTGGGTCTTTCTTGCTGCATTTATTGAACGCACAGTGTGGCAGTTGGCATTGAGAGTGTGTTTAAGTTTCTTGGTCCAGACTGTGATTACATAACAATGCAGACAAGTACTCCATTGAGGGCCCTACTATGTCTCATTTTTTTTATAGATCTTTGACATCTAGTTTTGTTTAAGAGGTCTGTTTAGACATATGTAAGGTATATGCCCTGCATGGGGGTGTAGGACTTGTCCATTAAGTTAAAGGCTAAGCTTGCAGACATCAGATTCCTTATAAAGACTGCAGTCATGTATGTATTTATTATCTAGGTTTGGAAGAAGATGTCATTATTTTTTTTAATAAAGATGGTATATATTTTTAGCTTCCTTTATTCTTATTTTTTTAATTTGTAGATCTCTGGACCATAATGATCATTACCAGCCACCACTAGGAACTGACTGGACCTCCGTGTTCATCTACCAGGATTGTCAAGAGATTATGTTGCTTATGTATGTATGTATTTATGCTGACAGAGACAGCAGAAATACTTTTCTGAGATCTTAATCCACCACCAGCCATTCCATTAGTCCAGCCTGTGAGGAGACTTCGTCTGCAGTAGCGCCCTTGCCTCATAGGTTGCGTGCCTGCATTCAGGCTTGCCTGGTAATACATCGAGCAAACCAGTGATGTGTGGTTAAAAGCCTGGGCTAGCTCATGATCTGTTTGTGCATACATGCTGTGTAGCTTCTAAGGTAAGTAGCCAGACAAGATCCTGTCTTATCTCCAGTCTTGCCATTCATCCAAGCAGCAGGAATCATCCCTTTCCCTGAAACCAAAGTCTTATCTACTCTAACACCTACCACAAAAAAAAAAAAAAAAAAACTCAATTATTTATGATTTTCCAGAAGAAAATAGGCTGTCCCTTGCTTGGGTGGCTTGCTGTTAGTAGCCAAAGAGACAGCAGCATTGCTTGATTTTTGCAGCAAGGATTCCTGAAAGAGTTTATTGGTGGTGGTGCTCATTCTGTATGTGGCATTATAAAAACATCAACTTCAGTTGATGATCCTGGTTCTCTACTACAGTATTAAGGACTGCAGGAGTGATCATTATGTTTAAGGGCATGAGCAGATGTGGCAAAGCTTTTGACATTTTATCTTGAAATGGAAGTGCACCGAAATTAGTAGTGTGTAATATACAAATAAAAATATCTTTCTGTGTATGATATAGGAAGACAGAATGATAGGTTTGAGGAAGTGAAGGCTGTCTCCCTGTGAAGGGGATTGTTCCCCTTCTGAATAAAAGCCTTTTTGCCTTTTGAGCATTGGTCAGTTTCTCCCAAAGTCTCCCAGCATTATTTATTTCAGTCAGTCAGAACCACACTTTTCTTCCTCACTAATCTTCTAGTAAACTTGCTGGTGGACTTTTAAACTGCTGGTCTCTGCATAGCTCTAACTTGATGAATTACAGGAGTTTCTCCTTTGTCTATCCAAAAGACCTACAAATCCCCTTCCCTAATTAACTTCCTCAGAGTGTGTGTGTGTGTGTGTGTGTGTGTGTCTCTATGTGTGTGTGTGTGTGTGTGTGTGTGTGTGTGTGTGTGTGTGTGTGTGTGTGTATGCATGCCTCTGTGTGTGGACATGCTGTTTTAGACTTAATGGTTTATTAAGATGCCCTTTCACCTCCACCTTAGTGGGAACCCACTAGACCTCATTGTGCTTCCATTGGAATTGTCAAGGAAGCACATTCCTTTTCTCTGCATCCTCAGAGGATTTACAGCAGAACTTCTGTAGCTCAGCCTATAACTGAAATGCTTTGCACACTTCAAGCATAGAAGGTTGTGGGTTCAAGGTCCCCTCAGGGTTGTATGCTTTGTCTGTCATTTAGTGCAGAGGACTAAAGCTCTGGCTTGTTAATAAACTACTTCCTGTGCCAAGGGTAATGGTTTGAATGTTTCCACCTTCATTTTCCTCCTGTGTGATCTTGACAAGCAAGCCTGTTAACCAGACAGTTGGGAATTTGGGCTAGGGTCCTTAATTGTTTCCTGGGGACTGCATGCCTAATATCTACCTATGAACCATGGCCTTAGAATCACCATTCATTAGCAGGCATAATAGGGGTCCAGATTAAAAGGTGTAATCACAAGTAGGTTATACTTTTACTGTTCTGTCTCTCTCAATTTTTCTATTGCTGTTTTAGTGTAAAGGTCGTTTGGTAAATGATTTCAAGGTTGTAAGTAAAGCATTGTGTTGAGGTGTCATGTTCCACTAAGTGCTTATTTCATGCACAGTTTGTTCTACCAGCATTCTAGGATTTGTAGAGTAAAGAGGTTGGAAAATATAAATATATCTACTATTGACATTCTGTTTACAGGAACAGTTCTGATTTTTGCTTACATTTGTTATCCTTTAACTTAGCTAAGTGATTCTGTAATGGAAAAGCTCCACCGTTCCCTGCAAAACTGCAGATTGTGCTCTTACTTTCACCTGGAACATCTATTCCTAATTTGCCCTAGTTGTAAATCAGCTTTTAAAACATCTGAGTTGTTAATTTGCTGCTGTGTGTTTCAATCCCTAATCCTCTTTTTATCAGTTTGCTGGAAAAATCTGTGCTGTTTAAGTTTTAATGCATAAAAGCTTGCTAATGTCTGTAACTGGGTAGTTGGGCCATTCCTTGCACCCTTTTCAATCATAACATAGGTGCAAGAGCACAAATAGAAAGTTTTAAAATATATTGACAAATGTTACAGCTACATTGAGACATCTGATGAGTAAAATGTTGTGATGCTTTTGTCCTCATCTTTCCTTATTTATTTTGGCCTTTTTTTTTTTTTATAAAAAGCTTTATAAATATTTTTATTAAAGCCTTGGCTGAAATAAATTTTGTTTATCTCTTGGTGATACTAGATCCACAGACTTTAATGGACATGTCTTTCTGCATGCGGGGTATGCCTCCATTAAAGTCAGTAGATGCACCTTACATTTTTCTTAGAGCTGATGTCATGGTGACTAAAGATCATCATTAATCCTCAGTGGCATCAGAATGGGAAGAGCAAATGCTGTGAGATGTGTTTTCAACTGAAGAGACTGAAATGTTTGCCAATGAGGTGAAAATTTTGTTCTGTTCTTGATGAAACTCATGTGGTGGTGCTAAAGGTAAACAATACTGCTTTGGCAATCTCCATAAAGTCTTTGTCTTTTGGCTTCTCCCGTTAGGGGTCGCCACAGTGGATCACCAGTCTGCAGACTGATAGGCAGTAGAGTTTTGCGATATGCTTCAAGTAACATAGTAATAACATTGAGTTGTTCCAGTCATTAAAATACAGTAAATGTGTTCATTGTAACAATAACATTTAGATCTTGAACAGTAAGCTTTGATTGCAGGTGATTGTCGTGTAAGTAAGGACCCTAATGAGGACCCTAATGGTATGTGTTGCCATTTGGAGATGAAAGAGAAAGAAGAGTGAGAATAAGAATGTAGGTGTACATTAGTGTGTGTGCATGCACCTTTAAGAAGCATTTCTAGATGTAGCACATGCATATAAATACAGAGCACGTACAGTCAGCAGTGCCATTTTGAGAGAATAGCCAGAGTGTTAGCATGTATGAGTGCAGTAGGCAGTCTATTTATAAGTTTATTTACATTTAAGTTACAAGGCCTCGTTTCTGATGTGTGTGTTTGTGTAATAAAGCTGCTTGAACAGAAACCACAAATGTTCGTCTGTTTTATCCTGACCAGATGAGCAACATGGTGTCAGAACCGGGATGGAAGAGATACTTCTTCGAGCCATGAGTTGAAGGTGAAGGCAGACTAAGCAGGTTGACTGAAATGGAGCACAGACAAAGGAAAAAGGGCCAAAAATGAGCTAAAGGTAAAGAAAACTGCACAAATAATTTATTTGGCAAAGAAAATTAAACAACGCATTTATAAGGCACAAAACACATTATTAATCAAACGAATAGCACAAAAACATATTATTAAGCAAACAAAAGCCACAAACTGCATTACTAATTAACCAAATTGTCAAAACCACGATATTTGATAAAACTAGCACAACTATACATAAGGGGCTCAGAATTATCTATAAATCTCTCTCTCTCTCTCTCTCTATATATATATATATATATATATATATATATATATATATATATATATATATATGCGTGTGTCTATGAATGTGTGTGAATGTTCGTACTTAATTTCAAGCACTTTTACCACTCTGTGTTGATATGGCAGAGATATTTCACAGACCAAGTCCACTTGTGTTTGATCATAATATAGCAACAAATTGGATAGTATATGAGCCGGAATATGATATTTTCATACAAGTAGCTTTTTCTAACAAAGATGCATGTACAGCTGCATTCATTTCGCTCAACTTAGCTGGGTCAGAAGCTATTGAAAGAGAGCGTTCATTTGTGTCTGCACCAGAAGTATATTCAGGAGAAGGGGCAAACTATCATATTGTGGTACTGGTGGAATCAAGGGAAAACCCCGAGTGCTTAAAATGTAAATTTAGAGAAATGTGCAACCCACAGACAAATATGACATTAGAAAGGCACTTATTTTATACAAGAGAACAAGAGAACAAAAGCCAGGTGAAACATTTGTAGCTTATATCACTGACTTGAGAAACAAGGCTAAAGCATGCAGATTTGTTGACTTGAAAGATGAGTTAATAAATGACAGGATTGTCTGTGGTGTTAATAGTGCTGCAGTGAGAAAGATTTTCCTTTGTGACAATGATTTAACCTTGAGCAAAGCCATAGAGATTTGTCAAATCCATGAGCTCACAGAAAAGCACACAGATATGCTTACAAGTGCTGAGCATAGTTTCATTAGCCTCTAGAGTAAACACATGGCAGCAGCAACCCCTGTAAGTGTAGCAGGGAGAACCCGGAACTTTCTAGCAAATTCCAAGACTAGTTCAGTTAAAGGAGCATGCTCAGTACAGTGTAAGAGTAAGTCAGCAAAACCCAAGTCAAGTCTTATTGTTAATTGTCGTAATTGTGGAGCCAACCATGAGTCTATAAGAGAGAAGTGCTTACAATTTGGTCAGCAGTGCCACAAGTGTAAAACATGTAACCATTTTCAAAAGTTTTGTAAATCAACCAAGCCTTATTCGGTTATTAAGAAAGGTCACTCAAAAATGCAAGTTGATCATGTAGAGAGCTACAACCCTACTTTCTATGTAGATGGTGTATCAGTGGTCGGTGAAAAAGTTAATGCAGTACATTTGTTGGCAAATAATGAAGTATTTTGTTCTGTCCTGATCAATGGTAAACCCACAGAGCTCAAAGTAGACATTGGTTCAAAGTGTAATGTAATGTCAGCTGAAACATTGCTAAAGTGAGAGCTAGTGAGCAACTTAATTTGGTCAATTGTGTGAAGCTTGTTGCTTATGGAAGTGAAGAGATTCAAAGCTAAGGCTCAGTAATGCTTTCATGCTATTTGGCTGATAACAATTACAGCTTGCAATTTTATTTAGTCCGAAGACCTGTGTAGTCTTTATTAGGCCTCATAGACAGTCTAAGAATAAAACTTTTTTTTTTTCTTTTACTAATGAGGTCCATCATGTAAGCACATGTCCCAGTTTTACTGATGCTATTTTCTCAGAGTATGCCGATGTTTTCAACGACAAGCTAGGCAAACTTCCAGTTGTGTACTCCATGAAGTTAGACCCGGAGATCAGTCCAGTGGTCAGACCAGCAAGAAGAGTTCCAACAGCTATGCAGGACAAAGTCAAGGTCCAGTTAGACAAAATGGTGTAGCAAGGTGTGATTTGCCCATTCAGAGAACAAACTGAGTGGGTATCATCTGTGGTAGCTGCTCATAAGACAAATTCAGATGAAATCAGAATATGCATTGACCCAAGAGACTTGAACAAAGCATTAAAAGGACCTCATCACCCTAGGCATAGTTGAGGAGATTGCAACCTTCATGCCAAATACCACTGATGTTCTTCATCTCACATTGCTGCAGTCCTTACACTTGGGTAGTCCGCTGTCCTCGGTCGGCCCGAATATCAAAGTATAAGGCTGACGTCGGTCAAGGCGCATTTGACTGACATCAGGACATCAGGGTACAAATGCGCATGACCGACGTCATATCCTCAGTCTTTTTTGCCGCATGGTCCGATGCAGAAGCAGCATTGCAAGTGCCGGTTGGCGTTCTGAGATTTTTTGATTTCGAAGTTTCAGACCGAGTTCAAAGTTGGCTAAGTACCCCGTTGGGGAATATTTTAGTTTTTCTTGCCTCAGTGATTTACCAGATGTCAGAAAGTCAATAATTGCATTTCTTGTGGGAAACAGATACCGCATAGAGATTATCATACTTTGTGTATTCCTTGCTTAGGGCCTGAGCACGACGTTGTTGGCTGTCGCTCTTGTGCTAGATTTAATAAACGCACTATAAAGAGGAGGTTGGATTGTGCAAGGTTAGTCTTTGGGAAGCGGTGCAATTACAAAATGCCGTCGGATGCTCCGGCCCGCTTCTTCAAGAAGCGCAAGGACAAAGCAGTTAAGCCTAGGCTGGAAGAACCGTCTGTACTGGACGCCGGTTCTTTAGAGGTGTCGGTGGAGCCGGTGGCTCCACCGGAGGTTTCTTTGTGTTCCCAGGGTGAGACTTCAGTATTGCAAGATGTGGCCTCTCAGGAGGCAAGTCAAGCTGAGGGGGCTTCTCAGGTTACTATTCTCCCTCCCTTCCTAGGGTGGCTAGGCTCTCTCCTTCTGTTTCTAAGGCTTCTCCCAGGGCAGGCCAGGTTTAGCTTCAGTAGGTGTTACCCCTAGCTCTTCAGGTACTGTGCCCAAGAAGCATATGCTTAAAATGGCAGAAGATTTGATTACTTTGATTAGGGATTCTATGCCCCCTCCTGATAAGAGGCCTAGGGTGGACCCTGAGCTGGGGAGTTTTGAGCAGGCTTCAGATGTGTCAGAGTCTTCGGCTGAAGACTTGCAGGAGTACTCTCCTTATTCTGATTCTGATGTGGATGATTCTACTCCTTCTGCTTCTCCTCCTGAGGATTTTTCTTTTTCAGAAACTCTACATTCCATGAGGGAGCATTTTAAGTGGGAAGGTCAGGACTTCTCTGATTCCAGGAAAAGGCTTAGGGAATTTTTGTTTTACCCCAGCATAGGCCTTTGGCTATACCTCCTGTTTTGGATGTAGTGGAAGATGTTTTTACAGAGGCTTCTCTTAATCCTGATTCTTTGCCTCCTGCACCTGTCAAGTCGGATAGGTATTACAGGGTGCCTGAAGCTCATAAGTATCTTTTAAGAGTCCTAGGGCAGACCCAGAAACTGTTAGCCAGGGGCCTAAAGGTGTTAAGGCTTCTGTTGTTAAGAATCCGGTTCCTGCAGACAAAGAGGCTAGGGCCTTGGATAGATGGGGAAAGAAAGTTTATACTTCTTCCACTCTTGCTATGAGGGCTTTGAATTGCCAGTTTCACATGTTGAAATATCAAAACTATCTCCTTTCACAATTAAAGTCTAAGGTTGATGCTCTGGCAGTAGGTATTGATTGTAAAGAGTTGCAAGATTTAGTACATGTTTCTGAACAGGTGGGTAAGCATTCTTTGCAATGTGGTTTTGATGCTGTACAGGCCTCGTCTAGGGTGGCTGCCACTGGGTCAGTTCTTCGCAGGCACGCCTGGCTTAGGGATCAAAATTTGTCTGAACATGTTAAAACAAGGATTTTAGATGCTCCTTTACAATCTGACGTGTTGTTTGGTCCTCCTGTTGAGGCAGTTTTAAAGAAAATGGAAGACAAGGCTAAGTCTATGCAGACTGTTAAAGATTTTTTGCAGGTTCAGCCTCCAAAGTTTAGCAGAAATTGGCCTGCTAAAGGGTGGACGTATCCTTCTTATGATTCCCAGTCTAGGGGTAGATCTAGACGTGGTAGGGGCAGAGCTCAGGGCTCTTTCAGGCCTAGATCAGGGAGTTCTCCTGCACAGTCTTCAGGTGAGGGCAGGGGTCAGTCCTTTCGTAAACAGACCCAATGACCTACCTTTTCAGCTGCCAGAGCCTTCTCGTCTGGCAGCACCTTTGGGAGGAAGGTTGGCACTTTTCAAAGAAAATTGGAGTTTAATTACCCAAGACAAATGGGTATTGGATATCATACATCGAGGTTACAGGTTTTATTTCCATACCTTGCCTCCTTTCAGGGGCATGCCAGACGTTCCTCCTCAACAAAGAATAGAGGCTCACAAGCAAATTTCTCTGTTACTTCAACTAGGGGCCATTCAGCCGGTCCCTATGCCAGAAGTGGGCCTAGGATTTTATTCTCGCCTGTTCCTAGTACCAAAGAAGGGGAACACGTGGAGACCAATTTTGGATCTATCTATCCTCAACACTTATCTGGACATTCCCAAGTTCAAAATGTTGACGTTACAACAGCTTTTGCCTCTGCTGGGCAAGGATCATTGGATGGTAACTTTGGATCTCAAGGAGGCTTACCTTCATGTTCCTATCAGACTAAGTTGCAGGAAGTATCTGCGTTTTCGAGCTGGGACTTTTCACTATCAGTTCTCTGCATTGCCCTTTGGCTTATCTACTGCGCCCAGAGTGTTCACAAAAGTTCTGGCTCCAGTGATAGCTTTCTTCAGGCTGAAAGGAATACAGATCTATCCTTATTTGGACGACTGCCTGATTTTGGCTCAAGGAAGAGAGGAGCTCCTTCGTCATTTGGAATATGTGATAGCAGTGCTTAGATGCCTAGGGTATTCTGTGAACGAAATAAAGTCCAGTCTAGTACCCTCTCAAGACATGTGCTTTCTGGGTGTGAGACTGAATACAGCATCCCAGATGGCCTTTTTAACCCCGGACAAACAAAAGAGTCTATCCCTTTACTTCCATCAGCTATCTCATCAGTCCGGGCTGACTGCAAGGACAGTCCTTCAAGCCTTGGGGTTCATGGCATCTTGTATTCTGGTGCTTCCCAATGCCAAACTGCATATGAGGAAGCTACAATGGTATCTCAAAAATGTATGGACACAGCACTGCCAGGATCTAGACACTGTCATTCAAATAATACCTTGCATTCAAAAGGAATTTTTGTGGTGGGCTCAGGAATGTCACCTAAACAAGGGACTCTCTGTGACCCGGCCAGAGGCGAGTCAGATTTTAACGACAGATGCCTCGGACAAAGCTTGGGGAGCTCATCTAAATGGAAAGTGGATACAAGACAAGTGGCCTGCCAGACTACAACATCTACATATCAATCTAAAGGAGATGTTAGCAGTCCAGTTTGCATTAATAGCTTTCAAGGATTTACTTCTTCCAGGGCAGGTGTTGATTCTAACAGACAACACAACTGTCATGTGGTACATCAACAAGCAAGGGGAACGATTCTTATCCTCTATGCAGGCAAGCAATGATTTTGTGGGAGACTGCTCTCAGTTTACAACTCAATCTTCAGGCAAGGTTTCTGCCAGGAGCACAGAACTCCTTAGCAGATGTGTTGAGCAGGCAATTATGGATCCCCACGAGTGGAAATTGGATCCTCATGTGTTTCAGAAATTGACAGTGTCATGGGGAACTCCAGACATAGATCTGTTCGCTTCTCCACTAAACCATCAGCTGCCAAAGTTTTGCACAAAAAGGTTTCATCCCACAGCTTGGAAAGTAGATGCTCTTTCTTTCAATTGGAGCAATCTTCATGTGTATGCCTTTCCACCTCTGCCTCTCCTCCCAAAGGTACTTCTAAAGGTCAGACAGGACAAGCCAAGGATGATTTTAATAGCTCCAGATTGGCCTCGACAGCACTGGTACCCATTACTGAGAAGTCTGGTACGGAAGCCTCCATGGCCTTTGCCTTCGATTCCACACCTGTTGTCACAGGAGGACAGCCATTTGCTCAATGTCAAACTTCATTCTCTTCACCTAACAGCCTGGCATATTCTGTTTTGAGCCATAGGGGGTCTCAACTTCCACAACAAGTTTTGAATGTGATTTTGGAAGCTAGAAGGCCTAGTACAAGGAAAGTGTACGCAGATAAATGGAAGAGATTTTTATTTTGGAGTGCAGCAAAAGATTTTGATGTTTCTGAGCCTAATTTGAGTGTGGCTCTTCAATATCTTACTGAGTTATTGGACAAAGGTTTGTCTTTCTCTTCTATTAAGGTTCATGCTGCAGCAATTTCGGCTCACTATGATTGTGACCCACCATTGTTTTCTCATCCTTTGTTCAAGCAATTTCTTAGAGGGGCAGAGAATATAAGACCCCACGAAGAGCTCCTACTCCTGCTTGGGATCTCAATTTTGTGTTGGAGAAACTCACTCTACAACCTTTTGAGCCTGCAGCTACTTCTGAGTTGAAATATTTGTCATGGAAGACTGCTTTTTTGTTGGCAATTACCTCTGCAAGAAGGGTTTCTGAATTGCAGGCCCTTATGGCGGTTGAGCCTTTCTTGATTTTCCATAAGGATAGGGTATCATTACGCACTAATCCTTCCTTTATGCCTAAGGTGGTTTCTAGTGTGGCTTTAAACCAAACTATTCATTTGCCTACTTTTATGCAAATCCCCAAAATAAAGGGGAAAAGATTTTGCACACTTTAGATGTTCACAGGCAGTTGCGATATTATTTGGACAGAACTAAAGGGTTCAGGCAGTCTCAGCAGTTGTTTGTTTCTTTTGCTTTGAGTTCTCAGGGCAAGCCTGTGTCAAAACAAACTATTTCTAAGTGGATTGGGTTTTGCATTGCTTTCTGTTATTCCCATCATGGCAAGGAGATTCCAGCTGGGATTAGGCCTCATTCCACTAGGGCTACTGCCACTTCAACAGCTTTTTTAAGGGGAGTGGCAACCAAGGATATTTTGGAGGCAGCTACTTGGAGTTCAGTGCATACTTTCTCTAGGCATTATCACCTGCCACTTTACTCTAAATCCAGGGCTGGTTTTGCCACTGCTGTTTTGCAGGGCATCTTGGCAGCTCCTGCTTCCTTGTAGTTAGCCATCCTCCCTTACCTCTGCTTTGGGATTCTACCCAAGTGTAAGGACTGCAGCAATGTGAGATGAAGAACATAGTACAGTTTTGTACCTACCATAAATGTAGATGTTCAAGATCCACATTGCTGCAGTCCAATTTACTCCCTCCTTCCCTCTGTAGTTAGAGGTGGTTGTGTGGGTTGGGTTGTACATATTGTGTATTTTGTATATATTGTACATATTGTTAGTGCAAGGGTGGTGGTTTGGTTGTTTGCTGTCTTTTGGTTTTGACCTTTATTTTTAGGGTCTTCTGACATCTGGGGCAAGAAAAGACTGAGGATATGACGTCGGTCATGCGCATTTGTACCCTGACGTCCTGATGTCAGTCAAATGCGCCTTGACCGACGTCAGCCTTATACTTTGATATTCGGGCCGACCGAGGACAGTGGACTACCCAAGTGTAAGGACTGCAGCAATGTGGATCTTCGAACATCTACATTTATGGTAGGTACAAAACTGTACTTTTTTTCTGTCTTAGACGCAAAGAGTTCATTTTGGCAAGTAATGCTTCATTGCAAATCTTCGCTACTGACTACATTCAGTACCCCATTTGGTAGATGCAGACTCCTTAGGATGCCTTTTGGAATAAACTCTGCCAGTGAAGTATTTCAGCGTGCAATGGAGCAAATTTTTTTAGGCTATCAGTGTGCAATAACAGTTGGGGATTTACTGGTTGGAGGTAATGGTGAAGCAGAGCATGACAGAAACCTCAGGAAAGTTCTGTACAGTGCACGTGAAGTGAATTTAAAGCTCAATCCTCAGAAGTGCAGATTCAGACTACCAGATGTTACTTATGTAGGTCATTTATTTACCAGTACATACTTATGACCAGATCCTTCCAAGCAAGCAGCCGTTCTTGAGATGCCAACTCCAGACAATGTCCAAGCCTTACAGAGTTTTTTTTGGCATGGTTAACTATTTGGGCAAATTTATCCCTGACTTTAATGAAATATTAGCACCTTTATGAGAGCTGACATGCAAAAATATTGCATGATCATGGTTAGAACAGCACCAAAGTGCATTTGATAACCTCAAACAGCAAATTGCTAACCCTTCTACATTGATATTGTGATGTCCACAAACCAGTAGTTCTTTGCTGTAATGCTTCAAAGTTCGGTCTTGGTGCAGTTATTCTTCAAGAAGGCAGACCTGTTGCCTGTGCATCTAGAACTCTTACACAAACAGAGCTGCATTATGCTCAAATTGAGAAGGAACTTTTGGCAATTGTGTTTGCATGTTCAAAGTTCCATGATTTATATTTATGGCCGAGCAATCCAGATGGAAACTGACCATCAACCTCTAGTCACTATTTTAAACCTATGCATTCCACTCCAGCAAGACTCCAAAGAATGATGCTTAAATTGCAAAAGTACAATTTCAAAATGGTCTATACAAAAGGTAAACTTCTTTATCTGGCTGATACCTTATCCAGATCACCCAGAAATACTGCAGAACAGCTTGATGCAGAGAATTTTGACTTTGATGTCATGTAAGTGCATAATTTTTCTACCACGAGACTTGATGAGCTTGAGAGATAATACAAAGACCGATCCAATTTTGCAAAAGCTCAACCACTTCATCAATGTAGGATGGCCTTCAAAGCAAAACTATGTAGCAGCAGAAGTACAACCTTACTTTCCGTACAGAGATGAGATGCTGATGGATGATGGTATTTTCAAAGGTCCAAAAGTTATTGTTCCTACTTCCTTACAACATGAATACATTGAAGTTGTACATCGTGGCCACCCAGGTTCCGATTCTATCAAAAGAAGGGAGAGAGGACTAGTATTTTGGCCTTCTCTAGCAAAAGACATTGATAATGTGATTTATACTTGGTCAGTGTACAACAGTACTAAGCCACATTTGCAAAAAGAGCCACTTCAGCTAAGCCAAATTCCTGAACTACCTTTGTCAACAGTAGCAACTGACTTTTATTTGAGTGGGCAGTCAACATTACTTAGTGTTGATAGACTCATAATTGAACTGGTTTGAGATCAATTTGCTAGAGTGCTGTTATTACTATTGCTATTATTATTAAGATGAAATGTCATTTCTCAGTCCGTGGTAGTCCACACAAAGTTATTTATGACATTGGTTCTCAGTTTACCAGTCACTTGTTTCAGAGATGTGCTAAAGAGTTGGCCATTATCCATGTTACTAGCAGTCCTGATGGCTTTGCTGAATGTAAAGTATGGAGTGCAAAGCCAGTTACTAGAAAGGTCCGACCTTCGACTTCGGAGTACTCTGATCCGAGGTTGGCTTTGGTCAGGGGGTCAGTACTGATGTCTTCTTGAATTTACTCAACCTCAGGAAATATACCCCGTGGCAATTTACTTGGCTTGCCTGCTAAGAGACTTTTATCTAGGCAAACCAGAACAACCTTGCCTATCAGTTCTAGTTTGTTGGTGCCCAATGCTAAAAACAGAGCAGTCAAAGCTCAGCTTTTTAAGAAGCTTTCTTCTCAGAAGTCCAGCTGTGATAAAATGAGCAGATTTCTTCATCTGTTAAAAGATGGAGAGACCGTGAGGATACAAACGGCGAAAGGCTTTGATTGAACTGGTCAACTGAGAGGTACATGTACTGAGACAAGATCCTACTTAGTGGAATCTGAGGGTATAGGTACAGGAGAAACCGCAGACATCTTCTTCCTGCATCAGAAATTATATTGCAGCATCGTACCTGTGATACAGACTCTAGATCTCAGAGCAACCCAGACAATGTTTATACTGAGGAACATGTCGCAGTATCCATTCTCATTCCTGATGATGTCCCAGATGTCCCCAAAATTGAACATTCCTTAAAGACAGCTAGATCCAATTCTGACTTTTATGTTACACCTTCAGGTCGTATTTCAAGACCTAGTGTAAAATACACAGTAACTTGAACATAATTGTTTTCTATGTGTCCAATTTTGTATGATTGCATGTCAGATAATTCTGTATAATTGCATGTCAAACTATCATTTCTGTAAATTGCATGTCATTGAATACTGTCATTTCATATAAGGACTATTTCTCAAAGAGGGAGGTTGTAGGTCAGAAGTTGTGTATGTACCTTTAAGAAGCATTTTCAGATGTAGCACATGCATGTAAGTACAGACCACATACAAGCAGCAGTGCCATTTTGAGAGAACAGCCAGAATATTAACATGTATGAGTGCAGTAGTCAGATCTGAAGTAGTTTACTTCATTTGGTCTTCAACCTGTGGGATATGGATCCTTATCGGATTCGAGCCAGCAACGTTTGCTAGCATCAGCTCCGAGCTCCAGACTCCTCCCCTTACCCATAATACACCTCCATTGCCTTCCATCCCCAGATCTCGTTTGCCGTAATTTGCTTCACATCGTGTCTTCTGAGCTCCAACCAGAGGGTTACTAAACTTTCTGTGAGTAGAAAAATGTTCTTGTTTTTTGTCAGATTAGATTAGTATAGTATAGTATAGGTATCCCTTCTCTTCCCCATCTCTTTGGCTTCGAGTGTTAGTGTTTTAAGGTAATTAGAGTAGTTTGTTCTGTGGTGCCCCTCCACCCTTCAGTGTTTTCTGTAGACTAGTGTGGTGTGTGTGTGTGTGTGTGTGTGTGTGTGTGTGTGTGTGTGTGTGTGTGTGTGTGTGTGTGTGTGTGTGATTTTAGAAAGTATTTGCCTGTCTTTTTTCAAAGCTTTCTTTCTAACTTTAGCATAGCTGAAAAGCTTGTTTTCAAGTGCTGCACAGAGTGTGGCCATAAGCTATCCCCAGCAGATGGCCACACTCTGTGTGTTTTGTGCTTTAGTGTGGCCCACCTTAGTCTGAATTGTAGCATTTGTGTGGGCTTCAACCCCCGCACCCTAAAGGATAGGAAGGCCAAGTTGGCCCTCAAAGGTCTTCTTCCTCCTTCCGACGCTCTTTCCTTGTCTTCGGCTTCAGTTACAGCTGCTGTGGCTGCTCTCTTCCTCTGGCTTCTCCTCCCTCCCAGGCTGGAACTCAGAACTCCTGTATCTAAGCATGTGGTAGCAGTGCAGAAGAGCAGTAGAGAAAGGGAGAGAGAGTCGAAGATGAAGGAAAAGAGGAAGAGGTCCCTGGACCTCTCTTTACCCAGCAAAACTTTGCAGACCCATGACTCCCCTCAGCTCCAAACTCCGTGGTTCTCCCCGGAGCTGGAGAAGACATGTCCAGCCTCTCAGGCCTCGGTACCCTGACCCGCCAGGTTGGAGTCCTTGGCCTTGGCACGGTCAACCCGCTCCTTGTCTGATATGGATCTGGATAAGATGATGAGGTGCTTTATCCGTACACCGATCTAGATGGGGGTCTTGCCAGCCCCCCTCCCTCTGGAGGGGGAGCTTGCTTCCTTTCTTTCAACCCATTTCTCCTTCTCCGATCCGACCTTTGGCTTCGGAGTACTCAGATCCGAGGTTGGCTTTGGTTAGGGGGACAGCGCCGACGGTACATGTTTCCTCGACGCCGACAGCTGCCTGGAGCGTTTCAGATCTGACCAGCTGGGATCTGAATAGCTCCTGGAGCCAGAGCCTGGGTGTCGGATCTAAGGGAGTGGAACCTTTTCCATCGGCTTTGACTTTGTCAGGTCAGGTTCCCTCCCTCGGAGCTCCGTCCACCTTGGGCCCAGCTCCAATTCTCGCTTCGGACCCAGGGAGACCGGCCTCTTTATTGGTTTCCCAGGAGGTTCGCTCTCCTTCGGCATTCATTGTGGTAGAAAGGGTGCTCTCCATCTGATTGAGACCCCTGACCGCCCCCTCAGACTCCTCCTAGACCCCCCTCGGTTCTGTCTATGGTCCCCATTGTCTTACCAGAGTGACAGACCATGCTCAAAGAGCCCCAGACGGTTCCCCCTGAGAAACAAATGGGTTGCGAGTGCCCCCCTCCCCGGAGAGCCCCACCGGAGATGTGCCTCGCAAGCATACGTGCAAGAGGAGGCACTTGGACTCCCCCAAGTCCCTCATGGAGGACACGGATTTAGATGATGGAGAGGGTTCCCCAAGATCACCTCCCGAGGATGTCTCCTTTGGAGACATCACGGAGGTCCTGCGCCAGCGGGGAGGTTGGTCTGCCCCCAAACCCTCTTCTGATGAGTCTGTGTTCCTGGAGGCTTTTGGCATGGGCCCGTCTACTTCCTGGGTGTTCCCTCCTGCGGATCCTTTGGTGGATTTGGTCACCTCATGAGCATGGAAGGAACGGACACCATGGAGCCTATCCCTAAGTGACCCGATAAAATCTTAAGCCCCCCCATTGATAGACCATCTTGGAATAAGGGCTCCCCCCGTGGATGCCATAATGGTAGCAGCAGCCACTAAGAAGGAACTTGCCCAGGAGAGTACCTTGGTCCACCCTCCTGACCGGGAGTCACGGATGCTGGACCACCTAGGGAGGTGGGTGTAAGCTTCAGCTATCTTTTCGATTAGGGCGCTGAATTATTTGGCCCAAGTCAGTAGACTCCAACGCGACCTAGTAAAGAAGCTGGAGGAGTGCCCCCCCCCTCCCAAGTCCATGTCCCAGGAGGACAAGGCTTCGCTCTCTGCAAGGATGGCCACTCTAAAATCAGTAGCTAATATGTCCAAGTGACTCCTCTCCCATGCTATGGAAGGAGCAGCTAGGGCGGCTGGGTCCGGTGTGTCCATGAGGAGAAACGCCTAGCTCAGGTTATGTCAATTTTCTGAGCCCTTCAAGGCGTTGTTTGCCAATGCCCCTTATGACGGTTCTACACTCTTTGGCAAGACCGTCAAGGAGACATTAATCCAGAGTGAGAAGGACGGGAAGGCACTTTCTGCCATTGGGATCTGCTTCTCTAACCCTCAAAGGTCCTTTTCTCGGAACGAGAGAGGGCAAAAGACGATGCGGTTCCGGAAGTCTCAGTATTCCCGGGTCACTCAGGGCTCTTCTTCCCCCAGAAGCAGAGGGGGACAGAATGGATCCCAGAGGCAGAGGGGGATCTGTGGAACTTTGGGTCTTGAAAACCGTTCTTGGACAGACCCGGGCAGCAACCCTGAAGGGTTGCCCGACTGCTCTACTCTGGAGGCAGTTGGGCGACGATTGTCCTTGCACCCAATGGCATGGGAGTCCATAGCAATGGACCACTGGGTGCTTCAAATCATAACCAGAGGGTACACTATCCCCTTCGTGGGCTTACCCATGACTCCCAGACACCTCCCGGACATACCACCCATGCAAAGGGAGGCAGCAGCACAGGAAATTTCCAAGCTGCTAGTAAAACAAGCCATCAAAACCGTCCCCCAGATCAGTCCGGATTGGGATTCTAATCCAGGTTCTTTTTGATGCCAAAGAAAACTGGGGACTAAAGGCCCATTCTGGGCTTATCTACCCTGAACCTGTCAGTTGCCAAAGAGAAGTTCCGGATGGTCATGTTACAGTCCATCATGCCATACCTGCAAGAGAGCGACTGGATTTGCTCATTAGACCTCCAGGATGCTTACTATCACATAAAAATGAAGAAGCTCCAGAAGTACTTCCGCGTCCCGCTAGGAGTCAATCGTTACCAATTTTGAGCCCTACCCTTTGGTCTCACCACAGCCCCCAGGGTGTTTACCAAAGCGATGGCAGTTGTAGCCGCTCACCTGAGGCTTCAGAGGATTCAGGTTTATCCATACCTGGACGATTGGCTCCTCACTGCTCCCACCAGGCGTCTACTTTCCCAAATCAGGGATTATTTCCTGACACTTGCCCTGTGTTTAGGGATCACAATCAACACATTAAAATCTCTCCTAGATCCTGTGCAGGTGATAGACTACATTGGTGCCAGGATAGATTCTCTTCAGTGCAAAATATTCCTTACCTCGGAGAGAGTTCAAAACCTGAGGATGCATGTCTCCCTTATTTACCGTTCTTATCTTCCAGTGGCAGAATCGGTTTTGAGGGCCCTAGGCTCGATGGCGGTGACCATAACTCTTCTCCTGTATGCCCAGTTACACATGAGGATTCTACAGTGGACTCTAGCTGTACAGTGGTCCCTGTTGGAACTGCCATTGACATGTCCAGTTCAACTCAGTCGAGTCTGTTGGTCGTCCCTCATATGGTGGATGAGCTCTCTGGACATTTTGGAGGGACAACCCTTTGTTCCAGCCCCGGCCCAAACCGCAGTGGCCAGGAATGCCTCCCAGCTCGGGGGGGGGTGGCATTGTTCAGGCAGGACAGTCCAAAGTCTGTGGTCCCCCATAGAGACCAGCTTGCACATAAATGCCCTACAGATGAGGGCAGTCCTTCTTGCGTTGCAGGCCCTTCATGCCTTTCTTCCTCTGGGAACGATTGCAATTCAGTCAGACAACATGTCAGCGGTCTGGTATATCAACAAACAGGGAGGGACCAGATCTTACCCCCTTTGTCGCGAGGCCATGAGAGTGTGGGAATGCGCGATCTCCACCTGTCGTTTTCTCATGGCAACGCGCATTCTGGGAAGGTCCAACATTCTAGTGGACTGGCTAAGTCGGGCCATTCTGATGCCTTACGAGTGGTCTCTGAATCTGTCAGTAGCAGAACAGATCTTCAGCGAGTGGGGTCAACCTTGCTGCGATCTCTTCGCATCCCCTTCCAACGCGAAGTGCAGCAAGTTTTTTGCTCTGAACCCCCTGCCGGGAGAGTCCCCCAGTGACACTGTCGTTCATGCTTGGCCTCCCGGTCTTCTGTATGCTTACCTGCCAGTACCTGTCATTCTGAGATTTCTGCAGAAAGCTCGACTGGGGAGCAAAATGATCCTCATTGCCCCATTCTGGCCTCGCCAGGTATGGTTTCCTTTCCTTTGGTCTCACCTTCTGGCTCCACATTGGATCTTGGATCCCATTCAGGATTTAATTTCACACCCTTCGGGGGTGCCTCATCCGAGTCTGGACAGCCTGAAACTCACAGTTTGGCTGCTTCAGTTCTCGTAATTGCTAGGACTCCTGGACTATCCTCCTCAGTTAGATCTATTTTGGTAGTTGCTCATAAGTCTTTGATCAGGAAGGTTTATCGCAGCAAGTGGAAACGTTTTTCTTTCTCTGGGCCTCTCAAAGGAGTTCACACCCTTTCAAGGCCCCTATTTCCACCATTCTTGATTTTCTAGCTGATATTTTCCAGTACAGAGCTAGTTCTTCTACTATCAAAGTTCAGTTGGCTGGCATTTCTCATTTTCATGTGAGTGAGAATTCTCCCTCCTTAACCTCTTCCAGACTGTGTAAAGCCTTTATCAAAGGCACCTTTTTGTTACGCCCCCTGGTCAAGGATCCTGTTCCCCCATGGGACCTTACTATGGTTCTTCAAGCTTTGGTCACTCCACCTTTCGTGCCTGCCACAACTGCAGATCCAATTTTTTTATCTTGGAAAACAGCTTTTCTGGTGGCTATCATCTCTGCAAGAAGGGTTTCAGAATTACAGGCCTTGTCCATCAAATTTCCGTACATGATTTTTCATAAAGACAGAGATGTTCTTCGTGTTTCACTGTTGCAGTCATAACTGTAGGGTGATCCTGCCGGCAGGCAGCCCGAGGTCGGCCAGAATCACAAAGTCTGGGTCTGGCGTCGGCTGTACAAGCTAGTACCCTGACGTCAGTACGCTCTGGTACATAGCCCTCAGCCGACGCCATCTTCTCCAGTCTTTCTTGCCGTGCGGTGGAAAGCAGCTCGCAAGTTGTTGGTTGGCGATTTTCGATCTATGTTTTTGATTGCTGTCGGTCCAAAGTTCTTACTTCTCTTCTCAAAGCTAAGTACCCCGTTGGGGAATCTTTTTCTTGTTCCTCCGATGTCAGAAAACATTAATAATTGTATAGCGTGTGGAAAACAGATACCTCATAAAGATTTCCACTCTTACTGTCT
This sequence comes from Protopterus annectens, assembly GCF_019279795.1. NCBI lineage: Eukaryota > Metazoa > Chordata > Ceratodontiformes > Protopteridae > Protopterus > Protopterus annectens. The sequence goes on from NC_056728.1 coordinate 94,901,114, forward strand.
ACCTTGCTTAGGCCCTGACCACGACGTTTCTTGTTGTCGGTTCTGTGCCAGGTTCAATTCTCGCACTATTAAGCGTCGGTACGACTGGGCTTTAAATTACTTTGGCAGACGCTTCAATTATAGAATGTCGTCGGATTCTGCTGGAATTCAAAAGAAGCACAAAGACAAGGACAGGCCTCCGAGGTCCAAATAGGATTCGTCGCAGCTGGAGCCAGCGTCCGGTTCGGCTGTCGTCAGTGAGGCGCTTTTGCAGCCCCTGTCGTCCGCCACTTCTGAACCGATGGCCGATACGGACTCCCATAGGGAGCCATCAAGGCCTATTGTTTTATCTGCTGCAGGACCTTCGGACTTCGCTCCCTTAGATGGGTCTGGAACCGCTGTGCAGGTACCGGCTTCTGAGGGGGTATTCAGGCCTACTCACATCACCATTACAAAGACAAAGGCAAAGTCCAAGACTCCAGTTAAACCTAAAGTTTCTGCTCCAGCTACTTCTGAAGCTACTCCCAAGACACAGAAGCAATTGCTAAGGATGGCTGAAGATTTGCTTACAATGATTAGGGGTTCTCACCCCCCTCCAGAGAAAAGGCCTCGACAGGATGTTCCTTTGGATTCCTCTGACCAGGCTTCTGTATCTTCTGTTTCTTCCTCTGATCAGGAATATTCCTTTCCTCCTTATGAGGATTCGGATGCAGAGGATTCCCTGCCCTCTGCTTCTCCGCCTGAGGATTTCTCTTTGGGGAGACCTTACATGAGATGAGGGAACATTTTCATTGGGAAGGTCAGGATTATTCTGCTTCTAAGAAGAGGCTTAGGGAATTCCTTCTTCTTCCTCAACACAGGCCTTTAGCTATTCCTCCTGTTCTTGATATTGTGGATGATGCCTTTTCTGAGGCTAATTTGAATCCTGATTCCATGCCCCCTGCTCCTTCTAAGCCTGATAGATTTTACAGGGTCCCTGATTCTCATTTATTCTTATTCAAGAACCCTTCTGCTGATCCTGAAACTATTTCTCAGGGTTCTAAGGCTGCTAAGGTTGCTTCTTCCAAAAATCTTATTCCCTCCGAGAAGGATTCTCGTGCCTTAGACAGGTGGGGTAAAAAGGTATATACTTCTGCTACCCTTGCTATTAGGGCTTTAAATTGCCAGTTTCATATGTTTAAGTATCAGCAATTTCTTTTGTCTGTTTTGAAGCAAAAGCTTGCTACCTTTCCAACATGTGCAGAGGATAAGGAATTGCAGGATGTATTGCATGCAACTGAACAAGTGAACAAGCATAGTTTGCATTGTGGTTTTGATGCTTTGGAAGCTTCTTGCAGGGCCCCGCAGCATCTGGTACTGTTATTAGGAGACATGCCTGGCTTCATGAACAAAGTTTGCCGGAACAGGTTAAGGCTAAACTTTTAGATGCCCCTGTTCAGCATGATGTTTTATTTGGATCCAAGCTGAAGAGGTTATTAAAAAGATGGAAGAAAAGGCAAAATCTATGCAGACTGTGAAAGATTTCTTACAAGTTCAGCCTCCTAGATTTTCCAGGAATTGGCCCTCCAAAAGTTGGTCCTTTCCCACGTCTGACAGGCCTCAAAGGGGAAGATATAGACGCTTCAGAGGTCGTGGTCAAGCTCAGGCCTCTTACAGATCCAGACAATGGACTGCTTCTTCACCTAGAAGGGGAGAAGACAGATCCCAATCTCAAAGGAAGCAGACTCAATGACTCTCTCGGTTGGGCTTCAGGACCCCCTTACCTGGATGCCCCTCTCTGAGGAAAGCTTTCTCTTTTTTACAGAAATTGGACTCATATTACCCAGGACAAATGGGTATTGGACGTGATTTTAAGAGGCTACAAGTTCCATTTTCATACTCTGCCAAGGGTTATCGGTGGCCAGATCTGCCAAAACATCAATGGGCAGAGGCCTTAAATCAAGTGGATGCTCTACTGGCCATGAGAGCCATAGAGCCTGTTCCTTTCTCAGAAATGGGAAAAGGCTTTTACTCAAGACTGTTTCTGGTTCCAAGAAAACAAAACTCATGGAGACCTATTCTGGACCTTTCAGTGTTAAACACCTTTTTGGAAATTCCAAAATTCAAAATGCTTACTCTACAACAACTGCTTCCAGTACTCTCCCAGGACGCTTGGATGGTGACATTGGATTTAAAGGAGGCCTACTTACACATTCCCATCAGGCAGGAACGCAGGAAATTCCTCAGATTCAAAGCAGGCTCGAGGCACTTTCAATTCTCTGTACTGCCCTTTGGTTTATCTACTGCGCCCAGGGTTTTCACCAAGTGCCTGGCCCCAGTAGTGGCTTATTGCAGACTTCAGGGGATTCAGATTTACCCCTATTTGGACGACTGCCTTATCCAGGCAGGCAGCAAGGACCTTTTACTTCAACATCTGGATTTTGTTCAACGTCTCTTCCTCCTCCTGGGATTTTCAGTGAACATAAAAAAGTCACAATTGATTCCTTCTCAACAAATGATATTTTTGGGAGCCCTCCTAAATACAACCTTACAAAGGGCCTTCCTTACTCCAGAAAAGCAAATACAGCTGGCTTCAATTTTCAAAACCTTGGCAACCTTAACTCAGCTCACTGCAAGGAAATTCCTGCAGGCACTGGGCTATATGGCTTCATGCATTCTGTTAATTCCAAATGCAAGGCTTCATATGAGAAAGCTTCAATGGTACCTGAAAAGTGTATGGTCACAGCATTACCAAGATCTGGACACTTTGATTCCTCTGATCCCCTGCCTCCAGAAGGAGTTCCTTTGGTGGTCCAGGGTGTGCACTTTAAACGAAGGGAAGCCTTTTCGTCTACCTCAACCTTCTCAAATCATAACCACGGACGCCTCGGATTATGCTTGGGGAGCACATTTTCTAAACAATTGCCAGCAGGGGACCTGGACAAAGAATCACCTGCATTGGCACATCAATCTGAAGGAAATGTTAGCAGTTCAAAATGCTCTTCTAGCCTTCAAGACCCTTTTGCAACCAGGGCCTCTTCTAATTCGTACAGACAACACCACAGTCATGTGGTACATAAACAAGCAGGGGGGCTCTCATTCATACCCCCTTTGCAGACTAGCTATGACTTTATGGGACATAGCTCTAAGTCTGAATCTGCATCTTCAGGCTCAATTCATTTCAGGAAAGCAGAATCTCTTAGCAGACAGCCTAAGCAGAAACATTTTGGATCCTCACGAATGGATGCTAAACACCAACTTATTCAACAGGATAACTGCAGTTTGGGGGTGTCCCCAGATAGATCTGTTTGCATCCCATCTCAATCATCAGCTGCCTCTCTTTTGCACCAGGTCCTTCCACAAAACAGCTTGGAAAGTGGATGCCCTGTCATTCAGTTGGAGGAACCTTTCGGGATATGCCTTCCCTCCTCTTCCTCTTCTTCCCGGATATTACTGAAGGTAAAACAGGACAAGCCCAAGTTCATCATCTTGATTGCTCCAAATTGGCCTCGACAGTTTTGGTATCCGACCTTACAACATCTGTGCTTGGAACCTCCTTGGATCCTTCCTCTGTACCCTTCTCTTCTGTCCCAGCATCAGGGTCAGATGCTACACCCTCATCTCAAGACCCTTTGCCTGGCAGCTTGGCTCTTCAAGGAAATTTGATTTCTTCTAAGCTCCCCAAACAAGTTTTGGATGTTCTTCTTGAAGCCAGATGGCCTAGCACTAGGAAATCCTATGCCTCTAAATGGAAAAGGTTTTGTATTTGGATGCAGGACCGTGGTTCTAATCCTCTTGTGCCTGATCTCTCGTCTATTTTGCTTTACCTTTCAGATCTTTTGTCTAAAGGCCTTTCCTTTCCTTCCATTAAGATTCATGCTTCTGCTATATCTGCTCATTTTAATACTGACCCTCCTGTTTTTTCTCATCCTTTGGTGAGACCATTCTTGAGAGGAGCTAAGAATTTGAGGCCTCCTAGGACCCCTCCTGTCCCTGCCTGGGATCTTAACTATGTTTTGGAAAAACTCACTTTGCCTCCTTTTGAGCCTGCTGTGGCTTCTGATATTAAATTTTTATCCTGGAAGTTCTTTTGTTAGCATTGACTTCTGCCAGAAGGGTTTCAGAGTTGCAAGCTCTTATGGCTGTGGAGCCATACCTAATTTTCCATCTTGACAGAGTATCCTTGAGGACCAATCCTACTTTCATGCCTAAGGTGATTTCAAAAGTTGCTTTAAATCAGACAATTCACCTTCCTACCTTCTTTCCTAATCCTCAAAATAAAGGGGAAAGGATTTTGCATTCATTGGACGTACACAGACAGTTACGATTTTACGTGGACAAGACTAAAGAGTTCAGAAAATCTAACCAATTGTTTGTTTCTTTTGCCTCCAGTTCTCTTGGAAAGGCTATTTCCAAACAAACTATTTCCAAATGGATTGCTTATGGAATAAGATTTTGTTACACTCATCATGGGAAACAGTTTCCAGGTACTGTGAGAAGTCATTCTACTAGAGCAGCTGCCACTTCTACTGCTTTTCTTAGAGGAGTCCCTACCAAGGATATCTTGGAAGCTGCCACTTGGAGTTCTGTGCATACCTTTTCCAAGCATTACAATCTCCCTTAGTATTCTAAGACCAGGGCAGGTTTTGCCTCTGCTGTTTTGCAGGGCCTTTTTGTTGCCCCTTTTTCTATCTAGCCTCCTCCCTTTCTTCACTGCTTTGGGATTCCACCCTACAGTTATGACTGCAACAGTGAAACACGAAGAACATAGTACAGTTGTGTACACCTTCCATAAATGTAGATGTTCGAGTGTCTTCACTGTTGCAGTCGGTGTTTCCCTCCCTCCTATCCCCTCTTTTTTCACTTTATGGTGTGTTTGTGTTTCCTTGTGGGACTCTTTTTTTGTTTATTGGGGATTTCTGACATCTGGGGCAAGAAAGGCTGGAGAAGATGGCGACGGCTGAGGGCTATGTACCAGAGCGTACTGACGTCAGGGTACTAGCTTGTACAGCCGATGCCGGACCCAGACTTTGTGATTCTGGCCGACCTCGGGCTGCCTGCCGGCAGGATCACCCTACAGTTATGACTGCAACAGTGAAGACACTCGAACATCTACATTTATGGTAGGTGTACACAACTGTACTTTTCCCTTCGTACCAATTCATCTTTTCTACCTAAGGTGGCATCACCAGTCAATATCAATCAGACTATTAATTTGCTTGTGTTTTTTCCTAATTTTACGAACAAGGTGGAATACAAACTCCACATGTTGGATGTTCATAGACAGTTATGATTCTTTTTACACAGGACAAAAAATTTCCATAAATCTGATCAATTGTTAAGTTTCCCCAAAAAGGGTTTATAGAAGGAAACAATCTCCAAGGTCACTATAGCTAGATGGATCTCTTCATGCATTCTGCAGATCTATAAGGACAGAGGCATGTCTCCTCTGGTTCAGGTAAAAGCTCATTCCACTAGGTCCATGGCTACGTCTGCGACTTTTTGGTCTATGGTGGCTTTGGATGTAATTTGTTCTGCAGCTACTTGGTCCTCATCTCATACATTTATTTCTTATTACAAATTGGATTTGACTTCCAGAAGGAGAGCCTCCTTTGGTTCCGCGGTTCTCCGGAATATCCTTCCATGAGGGCCTCCCAGGAGTTTTAGTAGTTGGGGACTCTGTCCCACAGGTTGAAGACCAACTGAAGTAAACTACTTTAGATAAAGAAGTTATGTACATTTGTCTTCAGCCGTCCCTCCCTCCTTCCCCCGGACCTTGGAGCATGATCAGCCTACGGGCTGCAGTATAGGTCACAAGTATATTTATCAGGTCGGGTTCTCAGTATAAGTTCAGCAAACTCAATCTAGGGATGAAAGGCAGTGGAGGTGTATTATGGGTAAGGGGAGGAGTCTGGAGCTCGGAGCTGATGCTGGCAAAAGTTGCCGGCTCGGATCCAATACGGATCCGTATCCCACAGGTTGAAGACCCATGAAGTACAACTACTCAGATGGAACATTATGGTGAGTACATAACTTCCTTTTTGTTTATAAGTTTATTATTACAAAGCCTCATTTCTGATGTGTTTGTGTGTAATAAAGCTGCTTGAACAGAACCCACAAATCTTTGTCTGTTTTATCCTGACTGGATGAGTGACAGTAGGAGAGTTAAGTGCTTTCTGTGTGGATTATTGTACCCATTTAAGCCTTCTGCCCAGCCTTTGTATTTATTTGAACAGAACCTGAAATAATTACATACGTCTGTTTCAGCAAGCTGAGGTCACAGGTTTGGATCCCTGGGATGCAACTTTAACCACACACTCAACAGACATTGTTAAAATTACTTACTTGCATCAGCTTTGATGCATTGTTGCTGGCAAAATTCTTGTCAGTCTGTAAGATAGTCACATCTTACCCATTTGAATCCTGCCTCGAGTTCTGAGATTTGTTGAAGTAGCATAATCTATCCTTGTGATCAACCAACATTTGTCATTTAAGGGATAACTGAAGATTTATTCAGGAGCTGACTTCGTAACTTGTACAAGAATATCCTGCTGATTTGTCACATCTTTCTTTGAAGAGGGCTTTACTGTGTCAGGTGAATTTCATTCTAGCTGCCTACTTTGTGGACTACAGCAATTTTCTTGCATATTTTTTATTTGGTATATGCTTCAGCTATTTTTTCTTAACTTTTAACATTTGCTTGATTGAATTTTGATTTGTTTCGGGCAGTGCATTTCTAACGCTGTTTTTAAAAATGTTGGGCAGTTCAGGTTAAATACAGCATTTAGTGTGACTACTTCACAGTATTTGCTTTTACAGTTTGTATGTCAGCAGGGGTGCCTTCCTGTGCAGAGCCTGCATGTCCGCCCTGTGTCTCTGGGACTTTGAACTGGGTGCTTTGGTTTCTTCCTATGTCCCAAGGATATGCTGTAGATGAGTAAGCATTCTTCCAAATTGCCAGTGATTTTGTGTGTGTGTGTGTGTGTGTGTGTGTGTGTGTGTGTGTGTGTGTGTGTGTGTGTGTGTGTGTGTGTGTGTGTGTGTGTGTGTGTGTGTGTGTGTTCGTGCATGCACATTCATCATGCAATGAGTAGGAACCCCGTTCAGGATTAGTTTCTTTGCACTGCACACATTAAGGGCTGGAATAGACTGTAGTTTGCCCAAGTCCCTAAACTAGGTTTGGCGGGTAATTGAAGAATGAATTAATTATTTTGTTAATTTTGTAAATTTGAGATCCTTGCTTGAGACATCTGTGTTTATATCATCATCATAATCATCATCAAAAACTCTTTTTTTCCTATTTTCTACATGGGAATGGGGCATCATCAGCTGTCACAGTTTCTCTTTATGCAGTGCCACAATCCTGCCTTCTTCAACAATCATGCCTTGCTGTCAACAGATCTTCTTTCACACAGTCCATCCACCTCTTTGCTGGATGTTGTCATTTCCTTTTGCCTTCTTCCTGTCTTTCCCAAATCTTCTTTAACAGATTATTTTCTGCTTTTCTGCAAATGTGCCAAAACTACAGTAATCTACTTTCTTTAATCTTTTCTGCAATTGGAGCTACGTTGACCTTTGTTTTTATGTTTGTCCTCATGTCTTTATTTGTTCCACATTGTGCATCCTACAGTCCCACTCAAGCACTTCATGTCCATCACCTCTGGCTTCCTCAACTGCTCTGCCTTTACTGTCCAGGTTTCTATACATACAGTAGTACTGGTCACACAACTGTTTTGTGCACCTTGCTTTTAACCTTCTTTGGCATTCTGTCATGCACTACACCTGACACTTTATACTAGCTGGCTGCAGTCCCTCGGATTCTAACTTTGACCTCTTCATTCAGATTTCCCCTCTCCTCAACCACCCCTCCCAGATACTTGAAGTTATTAACCTATTCCACTATCTTCCCTTCTATCTCAGTTCTCAGGTTCTTCTGATTTCTCTCATTTCTTGCCATTACCACTCTTATCTGACATTTTTTATTTTCCCCAAGTCTTTTGGGTTTCTAATACCATGACAGGAATGGACCCCATTCCTAAGTCAAAGTATGATTAAAGTACATAAAATTAGTATTGTTTCACTCTTTGATGTCAGCCAAAAGTGCTCTGCGCAGCACCCCCAATGTGCCCAGTAATGACTTCTCCTAAAATTCATACGGTGTTAAACAAATTGGTAACGTATCTAAATACAATTGTAAATTATTTTTTATAAGACCCATTGCTCCTGCTACTATTGGAGCTGTCTGGGTATCTTTCTTCCACATGGCTCTCGTTTCTACCTGCAGATCCAGGTATTTTATGACTTTGTGTCTCTGTACCCAAGACATTATAGTCACTAAGTGTGGCAATTTCAATGATCAATGCTACTTTTGTCTTCTTTTCTTGGACCACTATATCCAGTTTTCTGTCATCTATCTTTTGAACTGTTGGTATTGGGTGATCCCATGTGATATAAACTTAATAATTTTTTATGATTCTTTGTGGCTCATGTTTCCAGTGTTTTTCAGCCATTTTGATACCATAATGTTTGCACAATATCCAGTGCAACAGTCTTGCCTCATTATTATGCCTTTCACTATACAGTCCCTCTGCCTTTAGTGCTTCGCAACCAGCAACAAGGTGTGTGACTGTTTCCAATTCGGTTTCACAAAACCTACATATGTCTTGTTTCTCCCACATATTCAATGGACTTTATAAACCAGCGTGTACGTAGCCCACTATCTTGTGCTGCCAATATTAACCTTTCATTTCTTGATGTGAATTCACCTCTCCTTAACCATTCCTGCATTCGTTCTTGATCAGCATGAGGCTCTTCCAGAAGTTTTCTATACTTGCAACTATATTTATGTTTTTTCCACATTTCTTGGCTTCTCATCTGGTCCTTCCCCTTATATTCTTTCTTTTGTTTTTTGGCACATTCATTTGCTGCCTGGTTTTTATCCACTTCTGGCTTATTTCCATTCCTGCTTGACGTCGATATGCTTCTGCTAAATTAAGCAGTGATGTCATCTTAGATTTATTCTCCTCATGTTTCAAAACTTTCACTACATTTGGATCTTGTGAGGTCAGTAGATGTGTGTGGAGTCCCACAATTGCAGATCTATATATGTAATCAATTTCAAGGAGGCCCATCCCTCCTTCGGAACAGGAAATATATAATCTTGGTAAACACTGATTTTTATAAATCATTTGGTAAGCATGAAGCATCTCACTTGTTTTAATATTCAGTCTATCCAACACTTTTTGGGGCCAGCCAATCACTCCAAAACTATAAGTTAGGACAGGAAGTGCAAATTGATTTATAGCTTGGATCTTGTTCCTAGATGTCAATGCTGTTTTCAGGATTAATTTAACTCTTCTAAAGTACTCCTTACTGAGTTTTATTCACATTTATTCAGGTATTTTTTTTTTTTTTGCTGATCCTTCATCAGTTCCCAAGTATTTATACACTCCCTCTTGCTCAAGTTCTTTTATATCACATTCTTGTCCCAAACTGATGTTTTCCTGGTGCTGCAACTTTCCCTTTTTAAAGGTTGCTTTTGAACATTTATTACGACCAAGTGACATTCCAATATCATCTGAAAAAGTTTTGACAACCTGCAGCTGTGCTTTCAGTTCCTCATCTGATGAGATATAGTTTTAAATCATTGACAAAGAGAAGATGAGAAGTCATTAGACTTTTCTAGGAGCCAAATTGTAGCCATGGCCTAAGCTGTTAAGTAAACAGCTTAATGGATTAATGGCAAGGCAGAATAGTAACAGTGGCAGAGTCCCCCTGGAATATCCCTCTCTGAATTTTTATCCCTGGGATAATAATCTGTCCTTTATCGTGGCTTAATTGCAAAGTGGTCTGCCACTGTTTCATGGTTACTGTAATGTAGTCAAATCAGTGTAGGTTGTAACTTATACATTTTTAAGCACTCTCTTTTATCAATGAATGTGTGATGCTATCAGATGCTTTTTTCAATCCATGCCATACTTAGATTATTCCCCTTCTTACAGTTCTCCACTATAACTTTGTTTAACAACGGATGATCCTTTGTTCCATATCACTTTCTGTTATTGCCCTTTTGTTCTACTGCCATAACTGAGTTTTCTTCTAAATGACTATAAACTGATTATACGTCGTTGGAAGACAAGTTATTGGTCTATAATTTTTAGGGTGGCTTGCAGGTTCACTCTTAAATAAGAGCATTGTTTTTCCTGTTAACCAGTGCGATGTGTGTTCGGGGTGTGCATATAAATAGTTCTTACTCGTGTCTAAATCCTCGTGCAAAGAAGTTAATACTTTAAGCCAAAAGTTAGGTAATTAATCTGGGCCTGGGGCTTTCAAGTTAGAGGCTGTTCTCAACTTTGTTTCAATCTCTCTGGCTGTTATTTCACCCCATTTCATATCCTGTACCTTTAAACTTCTTATTCTTTCTTTTACTTCTTCTATCCATTTAGCATCTTTATGTTCCACAGGATCTTCATAGATACTTCTTCAGAATGTATCTACTTCCTCTTTTTTGGCGATCTTTCAATTCCTTTTATCTTATCTCCCAGTTCTCTTATCAACTTTTTTGGGTTATCAATAAATTGCTTATTTTGTGCTTTTCCTTATATTTATCTTTGTATCTTCTATATCTTTCCGCCTGTTTTGAAATTTTTAGTTTGTTTTCTCCAATAGTGCATAATAGATCCTGGTTTGTTCTAATGCTACGCATTGCTTTTATCACATCTATCTATCTTAGTATTTTTGTTACTTTATTCCCTATTCTATAATTTTCTAACAATGACACTTCTTGTCTTAGCTGCTTTATAGTTTTCAGTATTCAATATTTCCATGATGGTATTCACTTTCGCCCCCTCTTTTCCCTTGTTATCCTGTGTTCCTGTGGTAGAACTTTATCAGTTATTACTTTAGCAGCACAGCAATATATTCTGTTACTTATGTTATATTGCATGGATCTCTATGGATAGTTCTAATTACTGTGTTCATTTGTTTTTTCAAGCTTCTGACATTTGGGGTTTTATTAACCTACTGCTGTCTATTTCTCTCATTGTTCTTGATATATCTGTCTTTGTCTATTAAATCAAGCAACTCTTCTCTTAATTTTTTTTCTTCCATACTGAGGGCACATCCCTTGTTTTCCATTTCCTGTGGGCATTCTATAGAAGGTTCTATAGCATCTTCCTGTGGCACATTCTCTTCAGTTTCATCCTGTGTCATCTGTTGTTCTGTCATATGGGAACTCACTGGCCTATCACTCCTCAACATTGACTGCATCAGAGTTTCCTGTTCCTTCCCTTGCTGTCTAGCTTCAAATGAACGTTTTTACTGGTTTCCTGTGGAAGGCTCCAAAATATCTTGATGTGGCTCCTGACCACTTGCTTCCTGTTCCACTGGTTTCCCCTTAATTTGGATATCCATTGCTCTATCCTGTTGTGGTGCTTTCTGTATTCGATTTACTACACTGAATCCTTCTCTTTGCAGCTGTTCCATAACCTCAATTTCTATTTCTTTGACTTCTCCATTACTAATCTCTTTTTCTAGTTTTCCTCTTAGTCTTCTTATTTTTTGTATTGTAAAGTTTTCCATATCTGGATTCCTTATCCTATATTTTTCATAGGTTCATAGGTGTGTACTAGGCTAATGGCCCAGGAGCCTTTACAAGCCTAGCCGTAGGATTACCCTGGGATAGTGCCACCCAACCTTAGTTCCCCGTGCCTCTGTTGAGTAGAGCCACTGGTGTTATCCCTGGGGTGAATTTTCTGTTTCCCATCCACTCATCAAGATTTGTCTTTAAGAGGGTCAGCGAGGTTCTCTGTTTGACATGTATGGGAAGTCTGTTCCATAGCATGGGTAGTCTCCGGGTTATGAACCTGTCCCTCCAGCATGTTCTGTAATTGTGGTAATGAGGTTGAGGTCTCTGGAGCGTGTGGTGTAGAGGGATTGGGATTTCTTTAGATGTAGCATTTCCAACAGATCTGGGTCAGACATGGCTTTGTAAGTCAAGCAGAGATCGCCTCTAAGTAGGCAATATGAAACCGAGAATAGTTGGAGTTTTTTGAGTCTGTCCATATAGGACAAGTGTTTAAGGCCTAGGATCCTCTTTGTGAGGTACTTTTGCAGCCTTTCCAGTTGTTGCAGGTGTCTAGTGAGGTACATGCCAAATGGGCCATTGTACTCTATGATTGACCTAATGAGGGAAGAGTAGAGGGAGACAATGACCTCTTTCTTCCTGGATGCAAAACCGTTAGTAATGAGATGTGCCACATAGAAGGGCTTTCTGACCACAGTGGCAGTGTGGTGATCAAAAGAGAGGTTGCTGTCAACCTGTATTCCCAGATCTCTTATAACGTCTTTTTTGTTCACTGGACTACCATCAATGTGGTAATCCATGGGAACCATTTTTTTCCCAAAAGGGTTGATGACACATATTTTGGCATTGAGCTTAAGGCCATGGTTCTGACACCAGTCGTTGGTCACAGTGAGGCTATTCTGTAGGATGTCAACATCACTTGGGGAGTTAATAATAGGTCCCAAATTGCAATCGTCTACGAACTTTGTCAACCACAGTCCCTTCATGTTGGCCTGGACTGCAGAGAAGTAGATACCAAGCAGGAGAGGACCCAGGACCGAACCCTGTGGGACTCCACTTGTGACTAATTGGCAGTCTGACTTGGAGTCAGCTACTTTCACACTGTGGGTTCTATCTGTGAGCCAGTTTGCAACCCACCTAGTGATATAAGGACTGATGCCAAGCTTGGTGAGTTTTTCTATGATTCCTGAGTGGGGATTGGTATCAAAAGCCTTGGCCAGATCAAGGTAGGCTGTATGAACCACCTTACCTACATCCGCAGCTCTGGTGACTGACTCAAAGAAGTCGATCAAGTTGAGCAGGTATAATCTGCCCTTCACAAAACCATACTGTGTGGGATCCAACCATACTGTGTGGGATCCAGAGTTTGGAGATTCCCAGTATCCTTGTTTATTAGGTCCATGATGATGCGTTCCATAGCTTTGCATATCAGACTCGGCAGGCTAATGGGGAGATAGTTCCCAGGGTCTGTAGTCACTCCTTCTTTGTGGAGAGGGAGAACTGTAGCAGTACAGCATTTGGCAGGGACAAAACCTGAGGTGAGGCTGTGATTGAACAGAGCACCCAGCTGTGGTGCCAGTTCGCTCTGTAGTTCATGTAGAACACAACCAGCGATATTGTCAGGTCCCATAGAAGCTGTATTCTTGGCCTTGGACAGTGCTGTTTTAACCTTTGTAGCAGTAATACTGGGTGCCTATAAATCTACTGGTATTGTGATTGGTCCTTTAGGGGGGGTGAAGTTGGCACTGAATCTGTCAGCCAGTATGCTGGCAATATCTGTTGGCTCAGCATAGAAGGTACCATTGTGTAGTAGCTCAGAGCAAATCTGGGTATTGCCGTGGAGATTCTTTACATAACTATAGAAGGCCTTGTGGTTCTTTACTGTCTGCTGCAATTCTGTTTTCATACATAGCTTTAGAGAATTTGATGAGGGATATCAACTTTTTGTTGAGGCAGATAAGGGAGTTTTTCCAGTCTTGGGACTTCACCTTATTCCACATCAGTTTCCTCCTTCTGTTGTAGAGTTTGTTTATGGCAGGGGACCACCAGATTGGCTTCCTTTTTTTGGAGGAGAGTGTCTAGGTTCTGCTGGGTATGGCGAGATCCATGCATTTGTGTACGTGTTTGAACAGCATTGGTGTATGATTCTGCAGTCACGCAACTATTCTCCATTTGAATGGGTGCCGTGAAGTTAGCCACCTCTGTTTTTAGGATCCCAAAGTTAGCTTTGGAGAAGATGTCCTTCAAGAATGCAACTGCAGTCCTGACATATGGGTTGTCCTGCCTCAGGCAGCCCTTCGGTCGGCCGGATTCCAAAATCTGGGTCCGGCGTCGGCTGATGTCGCCTCCTCCCCGACGTCAGAGCGGCTGGGGTATAAAAGCATCAGCCGACGCCATGTTCTTCAGTCTTTCTTGCCACGCGGTGCTCGAAGCAGAAGCAGTTTGCAAGTGCCGGTCGGCCAGCTCCTGTGTTTTCAGATCCGAAGTCATCAAAAAGCTAAGTACCCTGTTGGGGAACCTTTTCTTGCCTCAGCCGATGTCAGATAAAACTGCAAAAGTTAATAATTGCTTGTCTTGTGGTAAACAAATACCTCATAAGGACTTCCATTCTTACTGCCTTCCCTGCCTGGGCCCAGACCACGACGTCTCGGCCTGTGCTGCCTGTGCTTGCTTCAATAAGCACACACTTAGGCGCCGGGCAGAATTTGCTGAAGACTTTTTTGGGGAAACTTACTCCTATATCATGCCGTCGGAACAACCGACAGCACATATTTCCAAAAAACGGAAGGACCGGGACCGACATTCGCGGCCCGCGACTTCCTCTGACACCACGCTAAAGCCTACCGTGAGTGCATCGGTCTCTTCGGAGGTGGTAATTCTACCACTCCAGGCCGACGACACCGCTTTACCGCACACTTCGGTCCCGGAGGCCACCCCGGTGCCGTTTGTTGATTTTCCTCCTGAAACCGAAGCCCAAGATTTGCCTGACACCATACCGGTGGACAAAGTTACTCCAGCACGTGGGGCAGCTAGGCCTCCTGTGTCTATGTCTATCAAGGCCTACACATGTGCTAAAGCTGCCAGGAAGGCTAAGTCTCACCCTCCTAAATCTTTTTCACAGGGTCCCACTTCTGATGAACAGATCATGACTTTAGCTGCAGATTTAATTTCTTTAATCAGGGGCTCTCAGGCTCATCCAGACAGAGGTTCTCAGCCTCCTTCAAGCAAAAGGCCTAGGGTTGAGCAGGCAGATACCCTTTCCTCAGATGAAGCCTCTGGTGAGTCAGGCCTTTCAGATTCCCAGGAAGAATCCTTCCCGGCCCACAAGGATTCTGATGCTGATGAATCCATTCCCTCTGCCTCTCCTCCTGAGGATATTTCTTTCGGGGAAATTCTCCACTCCATGAGAGAGCATTTTCAGTGGCAGGGCCAGGATTTCTCCGACTCCAGAAAAAGGCTTCGGACCTTCCTTAAGTTACCCCAGCACAGGCCTTTAGCTATACCCCCAGTGTTAGATGTATTGGATGATGTGTTCTCAGACTCCAGTACTTCTCCTGATTCTCTCCCTCCTGCTCCTGTCAAGCCAGACAGATATTACAGGGTTCCTGAAACTCATAAACATCTCTTTAAGGCCCACTCTGTTGATCTAGAAACTATTTCTCAGGGGCCCAAAGGGTGGCCACTTCCACGACCAAAAATCCTTTGCCCGCAGACAGGGAATCTAGGTCCCTGGAGAGGTGGGGTAAAAAAGTTTATACCTCATCCACTCTTGCCATGAGGGCACTTAACTGTCTTTTCATATGTTTCAGTATCAGGATTTCTTGATGGATGATTTGCAGAAAAGTTAGCCTATCCTGAGCCTTTAGATAGAAAGGCCTTGCAGGATTTGGTTCATAATACTCAGCAGGTTAGCAATCATTTTCTTCAGTGTGGTTATGATGCATTGGAAGCTTCATGTAGGGCAGCTATGACAGGGGCCGTCATCGTAGACATGCTTGGTTGAAAGAACAGACATTGCCAGATCATGTTAAAGTAAAGCTTCTAGATGCACCTCTGGAAAAAGACAAGCTATTTGGTGCTAATGCACAGGGTGTGTTGAAATCAATTGAGGAAAAGGCTAAATCAGTACAAACAGTCAAAGATTTCCTCCAGGTTCAGCCACCAAGGTTCAGTAGGAATTGGCCTTCGAAGAATTGGTCCTTTCCAGACACTGACAAGTTCCAAAGGGGAAAAAACAGGCGTGCTCGTGGTAGAGGGCAATACCGAGGCTCCTAGAGGGGCCGCCAATGGCAACCAACTAATCAGAGAAGTGGCGCATGGACTTCTACTGCTCCGCAGGGACAATCACAATGACTTGACTTTGACACCGCCGACCAAGGCTCAAAGAGAAGCACCTTTAGGCGGAAAATTATCCTTATTTTCAAAAAATTGGCACGTTTTTTTTACAAAGGACAAATGGATTTTGGACATAATAGACAAAGGTTACAGGTTCCACTTCCATACCTTACCAACAAGACAAGGCATGCCAAACCTGCCACAAAATCAAAGGGCAGAGGCACTCGTACAAGTTTCAAAGCTACTACAAATCAAAGCAATAGAAAAGGTTCCTCCTCAGGAACAAGGCCAGGGATTCTACTCAAGACTGTTCCTTGTTCCAAGAAAAGAAAAGCAATGGAGACCTATACTGGACTTGTCAGCTCTAAACACTTTTCTCATTGTGCCAAAATTCAAAATGCTGACGTTACAGCAACTTCTTCCCATGCTGGGCAAGGGGTCTTGGCTGGTTACTCTGGACCTCAAGGAGGCATACCTGCATGTCCCAATCAGACACAGCTGCAGAAGATACCTCAGATTTCTTGCAGGGTCAGAGCATTATCAATTCTCAGCATTGCCTTTTGGCTTATCTACTGCCCAGAGTATTCACGAAATGCCTGGCATCAGTAATTGCACATTGCAGACTTCAGGGGATACAAATATATCCTTACCTGGACAACTGCCTTATACAAGCGGACAGCAAGCAAGCCTTGATAAGACACTTGGACTATGTCATTCACTTACTACAGGCTTTGGGATACACAGTCAACATTCAAAAATCAAGACTACTGCCATCCCAACAAATAATTTTTCTAGGAGCCAAACTGGACACAAACTCACAAATGGCTTTCCTCACAGAAGAAAAACAAGAACAATTACCAGATTACTTCAATAGCCTAGCAAAGCACACCCAGATGACTGCAAGGAAAATCCTGCAGGCCCTGGGTTTCATGGCATCTTGCATTCTTCTGATTCCACTGGCAAGACTACACATGAGAAAACTTCAATGGTACCTAAAAAGTTTATGGTCTCAACACAGCCAGAACTTAGAAGCAATTATTCCACTCATTCCATGTCTACAAAAGGAATTTTTGTGGTGGACACAAGCAAGCCAGCTAAACAAAGGCATGTCTTTCAACAAACCTCAAGCAAGCCAAACCATTACAACAGACGCCTCAGATCATGGATGGGGGGCGCACATGGAGGGCAGATGCATTCAAGGGCAGTGGGCTCCCCGAGAATTGCATCTGCACATCAATCAAAAAGAGATGTTGGCAGTGATTCATGCAATCGAGGCCTTTGGAAAATTTCTTCAGCAAGGTCATCTGCTAATAAAGACAGACAACACCACTGTCATGTGGTACATAAACAAGCAGGGAGGCACCCATTCTTACCCCCTCTGCAGACTAACAATGACTCTTTGGGAAAAGTCCCTGAAACTGAACATACAGTTGCAATCCCAGTTTGTCCCAGGCAAGGACAATGTTCTGGCGGACAGTCTAAGCAGAAACATTATGGACCCGCACGAATGGATGTTGCATCCAGACATTTTTTCACAAATAACTCATGCATGGGGAAGGCCGGACATAGATCTATTTGCCTCACACCTCAATCATCATCTGAAGAAGTTCTGCTCAAGGACACACCATCCTCAAGCCTGGAAAATGGATGCTCTCTCCTTCAGCTGGAATTCTCTAACAATCTATGCATTTCCACCTCTACCATTAATGATCAAGGTGTTACTGAAGATAAAAGCAGAACAACCGAAAGGCATTTTGATAGCTCCAGACTGGCCAAGACAGCACTGGTATCCATTACTAAGGAGCATAACTCGCACCAAGCCGTGGCTCCTGCCTCAATGGCCTCTGCTTATAACTCAGCACAATTACAGAACTGTTCATCCCAACCTGCAAACATTGCAACTGACAGCTTGGAGGGTTCCATGACTTCTCCCCTTCTCTCTCTCTCCAAAAAAGTTCAAGAGATCTTACTGGAAGCACGCAGGCCTTCCACCAGGAAAACTTATTCAGCCAAATGGAAGAGATTCAACATCTGGAATGCCAACAAGGGTCAGGATGCATCAGTAATGAGCATCCCACAGATACTAGAATACTTGGCAGAAATGCTTCACAATGGCCTTTCATATTCCTCCATAAAAATACACGCTTCAGCAATTTCAGCAAAATACAACTGTGATCCACCTGTGTTTTCACATCCTTTGCTAAGACAGTTTCTAAGAGGAATAAAGAATATTAAACCTCCAAGAAAACCACCAGTGCCTGCATGGGACCTCAACTTCGTCTTGGAAAAATTAACTCTTCCTCCTTTTGAGCCAGCAGCATCTTCAGAATTGCAATTTCTCTCCTGGAAAACAGTTTTCCTGTTGGCAATTACTTTAGCAAGAAGAGTCTCGGAGATACAGGCCCTCATGGCAGTACCTCCATTTCTAATTTTCCATCAGGACAGAGTCTCTTTAAGAACCAATCCTTCATTCATGCCAAAAGTGATATCCAGGGTTTCTCTAAATCAAGCAATTCACCTGCCTACTTTCTTTCCCAATCCTCAAAATAAAGGAGAAAAGCTTCTGCGCTACTACTTGGACAGGACAAAGACCAACAGAAAGTCTGACCAGTTATTTGTAGCTTACGCTGCTGGAGTACAAGGAAAGGCAATTTCCAAACAAACAATTTCAAAATGGATTGGAAACTGCATCAGATTCTGCTACTCTTTCCATGGAAAAGGTGTGCCAGCCAATATCAGGCCACACTCCACCAGAGCTACAGCCACCTCCACAGCTTTTCTAAGAGGGGTGGCTACAAAGGACATTCTAGAAGCTGCTACATGGAGCTCCATGCATACATTTTCCAAACATTACAACCTGCCTTTATATTCCAGATCCCGAGCAGGCTTTGCTTCTGCAGTCCTGCAGGGCATTTTAGCTACACCATCCTTATCTTAGATCCTACCACCCCCAGCTTGGCTATGGTATTCAACCCATATGTCAGGACTGCAGTTGCATTCTTGAAGGACATAGTACAGTTTTGTACCTACCATAAATGTAGATGTCCGATAGATATGCAACTGCAGTCAGGTTTTCCCTCCCTCCTACCCCTCTGTAATTCTCTTTTTTAGGGTCCACTCCCCCTTTTCAAATTAGCTGGGAATATATGTTATGGTGTATCTGTTTATTACTGTTTTGCATGTCTGGAATTTTTATCCATTCACTAAATTTAGCCTTCCTTGGAGGGCACCTGGCATCTGGGGCAAGAAACACTGAAGAAGATGGCGCCGGCTGATGCTTTTATACCCCAGCCGCTCTGACGTCGGGGAGGAGGCGACATCAGCCGACGCCGGACCCAGACTTTGGAATCCGGCCGACCGAAGGGCTGCCTGAGGCAGGACAACCCAAATGTCAGGACTGCAGTTGCATATCTATCGGACATCTACATTTATGGTAGGTACAAAACTGTACTTTTTTTATGGTGGTTACCTTTGTGGGGGGGGGGTGAAAGGAATGTGGATTTCGAAGGTGATTAGCTTGTGATCAGATCTAACCAGGGAGGAGTTGACTATTGGTGTAGAGCAACGGTCACCCATGTTAGTAATGACCAGGTCAAGGATGCTGCTACCCCTAGTGTGGGTAAGAACGAGCTGGTCCAGGGCATTGGAATTAATGAACTCCAGGAAACGTTGGGCAAGTGTATTGGTACATGAGTAGTTTACCCAGTTAATGGAGGGGTAGTTGAAGTCGCCTAGTAAGAGAGTGTTAGGTTGGACCCTAATATTCTCCAAGATGCTTAGGAATGTAGAGTGTGAGTCTTGAGACATGGTTGGGGACCTATAGCAGGCTACAACCTGAATCGCTGTTTTACCCAATGTTAGCTGCACCTGATGTATCTCTGATGCGTTATGTTGGGCTACCAGTCTGAAGGTGTGTGCATCCTAAATGAATATGGAGACAACACCGCTTTTGGAGCTTCGGTCTAAGTTCCTGGCCCGAAAGTTGTGGAATGAGTTATAGCGTGGTAGTGCAGGGGTGCTTTCTGCTGCCTTGAACCAGGTCTCTGTTACAGCACAAATGTCGATGTTCTCCATTTTAAGGAGTGCCTCAAGCACGTGCAATTTGAGATTTAGACTTCTAGCGTTGATCATTATGACCCTCAGATTGCATTTGTTTGTAGCTGTTACGGTGGTAATTTTGTCTTTGGAACACCACCTAAAAAAGACACTATAGGGGTGGCAAGAGCCTTGGCCTGTATCCGGAAACCCAGGGGTGACAGATGCAGGCCATCTCTGGCAAAGCATCGAGGTCTGTCAGTCATGTCATCCCAGGCAGATAGATACTAGATCCCCTTAGAATGATACCAGAAACTTGGCCAGTTGTTGTAATTAATCCTTTTCCGCTTGTACTATGGTATCATTCTGGGTAATGGTAGGATGCTGCTCAGGGCTAGGGTCATACCCGCCTGGGCTACATAATCCGAGAGCTCCTCCATGTCTCTTTTCATGTAGTCCAGGGAGGTACGTCTCCGGTCATTCACACCCACATGTACAATGACAGAGTCATATTTATACCTGTTGTTGAGTGACTTGAGTGCATGCGTTATGTGTTGGATCCTGGCACCTGACAGGCAGCTGACTGTTACTTTCTCCTTATTCAACCTAGTGAGTGGGACATCAGTGTGCCTCACTATCGAGTCACCTGTGACTAGTGTGTTGGGCATGCTGTTTTGCCTTGGGGGCTTTGATTGAGTGGCATACTGTTTAGGAGATTTATGTGTCTCGTGATTAGTGTTATGTTGCGGTGGTCAAGTGCATTTCTGCCTTGGAGGGCTCTCCTGCTTGGGTAGATTTTTTATTGAGATCCTCCACGAAGATGGGTGTGTGGTTTGTGTTTTTATGTGAAAGCAGTGCTGGTGTGTGTTCCAGAGGGCTATGTTTTCCATGTGGTGTGGTGCAAGTGTTGACCTTCTCCTCTTGACCAGCTATTCCGGTCTTGGCTGGAGAGTGCGTGGCTTCCAGTTTGGAAATATAAGTGCATCTCTCGCAAGTCTGAGTGTTGGAAGGTAAGAGGAGAGGGTTGTCGGTGTACATGAGGCAGTTGCTACATTGCCTCAGGATGTCCAAGTTCACGTGGTTAATAGGAGAAAGCACAGGGAACTGACCTTTAGACATGCCTGGTGGGGTGGGTATTGATAGTAAGTACTAGATTTATTTCCTTGTGGTACATTTAGTGGTGGTAGCACTTGTGTGCTACAATAATTGCTACAAGAAGTCTGATAAAGTGCTAGACTAATAAGCTAGTATAAGTGCTGGAGAGGAGAGAACTAGTAGATCTTAGGGAAAAATTGAAGAGCAGGCTCTGGCACCGCTCAGAAGCTTGCGAACAGTCCTGGATACAGCAGGTCTGTACCTGGACTAGACTAGTTACAGGAAAGGTGGGAAACAAGAGCAAACGTGGGCTTTTAAGCCAGAAAGTTGAGAGAGAGATGGAAAAACTGCCCAAAAGGCCAATAAACTGCAATTTCTAGCCCAGGAACCACTCCTCTTGTGGTAGATAGGCTACCTAGTGCTTACCACTCCCACTGATAAGCTAGAAGGTTTCCCTCCAACACGGAAAGGCTTGGGGGGCTCAGAAGCATACAGTCTTGGACACAGCAAATCTGTCTCTGGACTAGACTAGTTTCAGGAAAGGGGGGAAAGATGCACAACCACAGGCTTTTAAGCCAAAAAGTTGAAAGAGATGGAAAAAACTGCCCAAAAGGCCAGTAAACCACAAATCTGGGCCAGAAACCACACCTTTTGTGGTAGATAAGGCTACCTAGTGCTTACCACTCCCACTGATAAGCTAGAAGGCTTCCCTCCAGCACAGAAAGGCTTGGGGGGGGGCTCAGGAGCTTACAAACAGTCCTGGATACAGCAAATCTGCATCTGGACTATAATTACAGGAAGGGGGGGGAATACATGTGCAAATGCAAGCTTTTAAATCAAAAAGTTGAGAGAAATGGAAAAACGAACGGCAAATAACTTCAATTTCTGGGACTGAAACCACTCTTTTTGTGGTAGATAGGTTACCTAGTGCTTACCACTCCCACTGATGAGCTAGAAGGCTTCCCTCCAGCACAGAAAGGCTTGGGGGCTCAGGAGCTTACAAACAGTCCTGGATACAGCAAATCTGTATCTGGACTAGACTCATTGCAGGAAAGAGGGAAACAAGCTTAGAATTTTTTTTTAGTAAAGTGGAAAGGGAGAAAGCTGGAACAGAAGTTAATTCAAGGTTAAGAATCTAAGTGGGTTGGCCTTCACAAATGTCCTTTCTGTGTTGGGTAGAATGAACTAATGACCCTAGACTGGGAGGAGTGTCCCAGATCAAATATGCAGTATGGGCGGGCAACTGCAAAGCCACCAAGTATAAGAACAAGGAAATCTTTGGTGCTGCTCTTTTTTCTGTACATACAGTAGTACTGGTCACACCACTGTTTTGTGCACCTTGCTTTTACGCTTCTTTGGCATTCCTCTGTCATGCACTACACCTCACAGTTTATACTAGTTGGCTGCAGTCCCTCTGATTATAGCTTTGACCTGTTCATTCAGATTTCCCTTCTCCTCAACCACCCCTCCCAGATACTTGAAGTTATTAACCTATTCCACTCTTCCCTTCTATCTTAATTCTCAGGTTCTCCTGATTTCCCCCATTTCCTGCCATTACCACTGTCTTGTCTGTACTGTGTCTCATCCCTTGTGCCTTCAGGTTTTTGTATTCCATTGTCCTCTCCTTTGCTGAAGTTCTTGCTCAGAGTCCTCCTGTAATGCCACATTGCCTGCATACAGCAATCTGTATGTGCTTGCTTTGTTGAATATAATTTAAGGCATATTGCACCCTAAGTCATGTCTAAAGCAGTGCTGCTTCTTATTTTATTTAAGCAACTGCCTTTAATTTCAAGATACTTACTAAAACCTCTTGTGTGCCTGTGTCAGGTGGTTTTGCCCATATTGCAGTACATCTCCTTTCTGTCCAGCTAGTTTCTTGTAAGGGTGACTGTTATATCGGGACAGGATCCTGTACAACATTAATACTCCCTGCAGTTAGAAAGAATGCTTGAGATTGTAGGTATTAAGGAAGGCATTTTTACTGGTTGCATTAATTAGATGTTCTTCAGTGGGCAGTTCAAAGCATCACTCCCTACATCATCTTTCACCTTGTCTGGAGTTTTCTCATGTTTCAGCTCCACTTCTTCCTGCTTGTTTAAGTCTGTCAGTGCGAATCTGCACATCAGCTGTCCCTTCCTTAATGGACATAACTTCTGCAGCTGTAATCCTGAGAGAACTGCTCTCTGATGTCATTTATTTAGTCAGTGTTTTGATAAGTTTTCAATAGGTTATTATGTAAACAAGCTGCATGTTCTTAGGCATTCCACATCTGAGAGATGCTTTTGGTTTGGCACAGTGCTGACTTCAGTTAATCTGTGATAGAAAGCGTACAGCGCTGGTTTGTACCCTCCTTAACAATCTAATGGGTTGTTGGTCTTCTCTTCAGGAAACTGATGACATAAGTAAGATCCTGCTACAAAATCAACATGTACTTTAGACCTAATGGCTGGAAGTCGGGAGCAATCATGTTTCATCTGGACTGTAGATTTTCACTGTTCACTGCACTGTGTTCCTTCAGTGCTTTCATTCTGCATGTCTTGGATACTAAAATCCTTAGTCATTCAATTTGTTTTTCCTCTTGAACATTGCTGCAGCCTTTTGCAGAGAAAAGAGAAAAAATGCAGTTCAGTAGAAAGTCGATTATCCAAGCTAATTGGGACCAAGGGTAGTTCGAATAATCAAACCTACATTGAACAGGACAAAACCTGCTAAAATCTTGGTGGGTTTTTTGCATGCTTTTCAGCCATTTGGTGATTACAGTGGACAACAAATATATATTTTTTTTACATATGAGTGGGCTACAAGCTCAAAAAAACACCCACAAGCAAAATGCATGTAACGTTTACATATTTAGACGTTATGATTTTTCCTACCCAAAAACTTTTGAAGGCTGCATTCAGATAATTGACGTTTCTGATAATCGACATTCGGATAATCGACCCTCTACTGTACATCTTTGCATTCAGCTAGCATCTTGTAAGGGTGACCCTTGTACACGGTTGCTGGCCTGATCTCACATTTATACTCCCTGTAGTTAGAAAGATATCAGGCCAGAAGTTAGTGGGAAGAGGCATAGAAAAGGTAATCTTGAAGGTTTCTCTTTCTTGGTTAAAAGTAATTGAATGAGTAATTCTTTCAAACACTCACCTCTGATATGTCTTATTGTTATCCAATAAGGTTAGGGCTGCTATATGGTCATCCAATAGCAGATGATGACACACCAGTCTTGAATTACCAGTACTACAGATAAAGGTATTGTGCTTGAAACTTTATCTAATTTTCCATATTTCTGCAGTGGATTTCTCTGACAGTGGTGTGTGCTGTCTTTTCAGGGAAATGCCATTGTCTTGGGTACAGATCACCTTGGATCTTCCAGCTTCTGCCTTGTATCACTGCTGCAGAGAATAAATAACCCCACTCATCCCGTCCATCTTCTCTGACTGGATGGGTCTTATAGGTTCTTAGGCAAGTACTAGGCTGGCTATCCTTGTGGTCATTTTAATCCAGTTTCCCTTTATGTGTTCGAAATATCCTATCTCCTTTGTTTATAGACTGGCCTTACTCATCCCATTGTCGATTAATTATATATTACTCAAGAATAATTGGGATCATGACATAGATAATTTGAGGGGACACATGCGTGAGATAAAGCATTTAGGAACTGCCTCTGTCCATTAGTAGTACAGGGGGCAGTCCTGGGGTAAATTTTCTGTTTCCCATCCATAGATCTGAGTTGCACTTGAAAATGGACAAGGATGAATTTTGTTTTATGTGGATGGAGAGTCTGTTCCACAGCAGCAGTATCCTTTGTGAAGTATACCTGCCCCACTAAACCTATTATTTGATGTTGCAAAAGAAGCTTAGATCACTAGATGGTATCTCTGTGGGAATTCCAGTTTTTGCATCATTTGTCTGGACAGATACATGCCAAAGGAGCATTATATTCAATGATTTGCTTAATGAGGGCTGAGTAAAGGGAAATGCTGACCTCTCTTGATATACACACAATCCCTGCTGTCCTGCATCATCAGACCCCCACACCTCTATATTAACTACACAACTACAGAACAATGGAGAAAGAATAGATTCCTTATCATAGGAGGTTACTAGGCTTATGGCCCTGTGGACCTTACAAGCCTAGCCAAGAGTTTATCCCCAAAAAGAAACCTCAATCAGCACCTGTCACCCCTGTCAATGAGGGACACAGGTCGAACCAATGGGACAAGTCTGTGGTTTCCCATCCACTCATCAAGGTTGTGCTTGAAGAGAATCAGCAAGGTGCTCTGTTTGACATGTAGAAGAAGTCTATTTCAGAGATGGGGCAGCCTCTGGGAGCAAACCTGTTTCTCCAGCAGTTTTTGTTGATGTCGCATATATGATTCACTCCTTTTGAGAGTGTAATGCGTAAGGAGTTAGACTTGTGGATATGGAGCATCTCAAGTAGGGCACGGTCTGAGATTGCCTTATAGGCGAGACACAGGTAACCCCTGAGCAATCTGTATGATACCGAATAGAGTGACAGTGATTTGAGCCTGTCCACATAGGATAGGTGTTGGAGGCCATGGATTCTCTTTGTGAGGTTTTTCAGTGGCCTTTCTAGTTGGTGCAGATGTTTGGAGAGGTACATACAAAATGGGGCGTTATACTCAGTTATTGGTCTAATGAGGGAGGAGTGTAGAGAGGTAATAACCTCCTTTTTCTGGATGCAATCCCTTTACGTATGAGATGAACCAAGTAAAAGACATTTATGACCACTGTAACTACATGATTGTCGAATGTGAGGTTCTTATCAACCTGAGTGCCCAGGTCTCTCACCACATGTTGTGTGCTTAGGGGGTTGCCGTTGATGTGGTATTCAGTAGGGGCCGTGTTTTTGCTGAATGGTATGATGATACATTTTTTTGCATTTAGCTTGAGGCCATGACTTTGGCACCAGTCATTAGTTGCTGTGAGACCCTCTTGCAGTATATTAGCATCATTTGGGGAGTCAGTGACAGCACCCAACTTATAGCCATCCACAGATTTGGTCAGCCACAGGCCTTTTGTCTTTACCCGGAAGTAGATGCCAAACAATAGGGGTCCCATGACAGATCCCTGTGGAACTCCACTAGTGACAGGTCTGCTGTCTGAGGTGGAGGTGCGTATTTTGACTTTGAGGGTCCTGTCAATGAGCCAGTTAGCAACCCAACTGATGAGATAGAGATTTACGCCAAGTTATGTTAGCTTTTTGATGATGCCCGAGTGGGGGATTGTGTCAGAGGCCTTGGCCAGGTCAAGGTAAGCTGTATGCACGGACTTTCCCTCATCCAGGGCCTTGGTGACAGTCTCAAAGAAGTCAACCAGGTTCATCAGGCAAGATCTGCCCGGGACGAATCCGAACTTGGTGGGGTCAAGTGCTTGGAGATTGCCTATGTCCTTGTTTATGAGATCCATAATAATACTATCCATGGCTTTACAGATCAGATTTGTCAAGCTAATGGGGCGATAGTTCCCAATGTGAGTAGTGGCACCACCTTTGTACAAGGGGATGACAATGGCAGTTCTCCACTCTGCTGGAATGAAGCGTGTACTTAGGCTGTGGTTGAATAGGGTGCTCGATGGTGAAGCTGTTTCTTGCTGGAGATGGTGCAGAATACAGCCTAGGATACTATCAGGTCCCATGGAAGCTGTGTTCTTTGCCTTGGATAGGGCCTTTAGCACTTGACATAAGGAAATGTGAGGTGCAGGACAAGTTTCGGGGATGTTGAAAGGGCCTTTTGGTGAGAGACGGGGGTGAAATTTGCACTTAACCTATCTGCTAGCAGGTTGGCTAAGTCAACAGGATCGGTGTAAGTAATACTGTTAAGTACTAATTCAGAACAAACCTAGGGTTTGCCATGGAGGTTTCTGACATAACTGAAGAAGGCTTTGTGGTTTCCCTTTGTTTCAGAGGCTAGTTTTGATTCATAATTGGCCTTGGAGGATTTCACTAGTGATCTAATTTGCTTGTTGAGGCTAAGGAGGGAGTTTTTCCAATTTGGAATGTGTTCTTTTTTACCCTTGGGCAACAGTTTCTTCCTTTTGTTGTAAAGTCTGTTGATCGAGGATGTCCACCAAACAGGTCTGTGTTTCCTTGAGGAGCAGGGTTTAGTTCTATTGGGTATGGTTGAGTCCATGCAGTTGTACAGGTGCTTGCATACTGTTCAGCATAGTTGTCTGCATCCTCTGAGGGGGGTGGTGGTGTGAAGCTACAGATACCCTCCCTTAGGAGGTTGTAGTCGGCTTTTCAGGATTTTTTTAGCTTGATTACGGTTGGGGGGTTGGATGGGATAGAAACTTCGAACAAGAGAGTCCAATGATCTCATCTCACCAGGGAAGAACATACTATGGGAGTGGTGCAGCAGTTAACCACGTTGGTGAGAACCAAGTCCAGAATGTTATCTCCCCTTGGGAGTGGGGGGAGACAAGCTGGTCTAGTGCGTTAAAATTGAAGTCAAGGAGCCGTTGAGTGAGTGCATTACTGTAGGAATAGTTCATGCCAGTCTGTGGTGGGGTAGTTGAAGTCACCAAGGATCAGGGTGTTAGGGGGTACCTTAATGGAGTCAAGTAGATCCAGGTAAAAGGAATGGGCATCCTGAGTCATGGAGTGGGGTCTATAGCTGGCTATAACTTAGATGGGTGTCTTGCCAACTGTCAGTTGCACCTGGAGTAGTTCCAGTGCTTACCCTTACTTAACTGTGATCTCAGTCCTCATATTCTGACTAGCTGGGATCCAATGAAATGGCATATGATGCCATAGCATCCACAACCTGTGCAACCAGTTACCTGAACATAACCAACATAGTTATATGAAATATAACATTTTATGTGTGTACAGGTTAATAGGTAAGTACTAGTCTAGCTGCCCTTGTGGGTCATTTTAAGCCTAGCCAGTTTCCCTTTTGGTGCTCAAATTTATCTATCCCATTTGGTTAGAGAGTACCCTTACCCATCCCATGGTTGATAATTATATATTACCCCAGTTAGAATAACTGTGATCATAGCGTAGATAATTTGAAGGGACCCATGAATGAGACAAAGCATTTAGGAGTTGTCTCTGTTCATTAGTAGTACAGGGGGAAGTCCTTCGGTAAATTTTCTGTTTCCCAGTCATAAATCCAAGTTGCACTTGAATATGGACGGACATGATCTTTGTTTTATGTGGCTAGGGGAGTCTGTTCCAGAGCAGCATTATCCTCTGTGAGATATGCTTGTCCCTTCAAACCGTTCTGACGATGTTACTGAAGAGGTTCAGATCCATAGACCAAGTATTTCTGATGTCATTTGACTTGCTGCTGTCCAGTAAATCCATTAATACTAGGTTGGAGGATGCCTTGTATGCCATACACAGGTCACCTCTTAACAGTCTGTAAGATACAGAGTATAGTGACAGGGCTTTGAGTCGGTCCATGTAAGATGTATTCTTTAGGGCTTTTATCCCTCTAGTAAGTTATCTCAATGGGTGTTCCAGTGTTTGCATGTGTCTGGAAAAACACCTGCCAAAAGGGACATTAAACTCAATGACTGGCCTAATGAGGGATGAGTAAAGGGGGGCAATGACATCTATTGATCTACACACAATCCCTTTGTTTATAAGCTGTGCACTATGGAAGGACGTTTACAACAATAGACACGTTGGTTAAAAATTAGGTCACTAGCCACATAAGTTTCCAAATCCCGACAAACTGTGTCAACAGGTAGGGGTGTATTGTCATTGTGGTAGTTCCCTAGGGTAGATGACCTCCTGAGGGATACAGTAATGCATTTTTTGGCATTTAGTTTCAGACGATGATTTTGACACCAGTTGTTTGAGACAGAGCTTCCTGCATGATGGGTAATTAATTTGGGTATTCAGTGACTGCAAGAATGAAAGTCTATGAAACCCCACAAGTACCGCAGGTGTAAAGGCTCTAAACAGTGCAAATACCAATCCAAAAAATTGAGCCAGCACCAAATGTGGTAAAATACATCCGTTTAATGTGTATAAATACACATATACAATAATATCATAATTGTATAGAGAAAAAACATACTAGGTGTGGGGAAACCACCTCCAACCCCCTAAACCAAACTGGTTTTGACCAAATAGCCTTTTTCAGTGAAATGCTATACAAAAATAAACTTCACAGCACTCACTTGTATATCCTAGGTAACAGCCCCAAGAAAATCCAGTTGGTTAATAGTTCATGCATTAGTAATGTTCATTCAAACTTGGTTAGAACAAGCCTCCCAATTTAATTATCCATTTCCTCTCCTTCATAATAAGTATAGAATGCCAGCTGAACTTATCCCTACAATCTCCCATAATGAGTCAATCTTTAGTAAATCTAAAATTTGCTTTAGTATGCTTGGAAATGTGTTTAAACAATGCATTGGACTGCCTTTTGTTTTTAATGTCACTCATGTGTTCCCCTATTCTAAGTTTAAGGGATCGTGAAGTCTGCCCTATGTAAAAGGCAGAAAATGAGCAGGTGGCCATATAGATAACCCAACATGTACTACAATTGGCAAAAAAATTTATGTCATAAACATTAGGTGTATTTTTACTGGTGAATTCTTTTGTCTTGAAAAGTCTGTGACAGTGTGAGCAGTGCCCATAAGCCATACAACCCCTCAATATGTCACCCGTAAGCATCCTTTGAATATAAGACTCCCTGTTGTACATAATTCCTTTGTAATGGACAAAATGTGATCCCAATGTTCGACCCCTTCGAAACGAAAAAGAACATTTGTCCCCCAAACATCCAGAGAGTTTATCCTCATCCATCAAAATGTTCCAATGCTTATTAATAATCTGCATAAAGGCCCTAGTGTTTCTACCAAAAGTGGTCACAAATCTGATCTGGGACTTGTTCTCAGAAAATCTCCTATGGTATTCTAATAAGTTGGGTCTATCTTGACCTGTAGTCCAGTTGCATGCCCTAATGATGTCATGAAACCGAGTGGTAAAATCATGCTTATGTTGAGTATAGATCTGGGTATCAGAACAGATCCTTCTGACTCAGAGGAATTGAGATTTGAGAATATTACGAATTACATGTTGTGGATGAAAGCTGTTAGCATGAAGGAGGGAGTTATATTGGGGAAACTTCCTATATATTTGGGTGTCCAAAGTATTGTCAGAGTTCCGTCTGACAAAAACATCCAAAAAGGTAATCTGAGTTTTGTTGAAACTAAGCTTAAACTCAATGCCCCATTTATTTTCATTAAGATAAGCTACAAACTCCTCCAAATAGGTAGCATCTGACTTCTATACAAGCGAACAATTGTTGAGGTAGCACCTCCAAATGTCAATTTCATTAATGTACAGATTGTGGCTAGAGTTATAAATCAGTTCCTCCTCCAAATATGCCATAAAGAGATCTGCATATATGGGTGCAAAAGATACAACCATAGCTGTTCCTTGCATTTGCCAAAAGCATTGGTCCTGGAAGTAGAACACATTTTTCATCAACACGTGTTCTGCCAGGCAAACCAAAAAGGTATTGAAGCCTGGCCTGTATAATTCAGATACATCCAGCCAATGTTGTAAGGCCATCAACCCAGCCCAATGTGGAATATTCGTGTATAGGGATGTAACGTCCAGGGTACATAAAAGCCAGTCAGCTTCCAACTGTGAATCAGATGTTATCCCCAAAAATTGTGTAGTGTCCTGGATGCGTGATCCGACATGGGCCAGTAACGGTTTCAAATAATAAGTCAGATATTCTAAAAGGGGTTCAGTAAAGGAGCCATTCCCTGATACAATGTGTCTGCCTGGTGGATTATCAGGATCCTTATGTATCTTTGGTAAAAGATAAAGGTATTGTTTTTTGGGTTCTTGCACCGTAAGTCGTATAAGATCCGAGTAGGTGATGATGTCCTCTTCCTTAGCTTCAACTAGAAAGGCATCAATAGCAAGTTTACACCCCATACTAGGATCCAGTGGCATAGCCATATAGTACCTTCCATCCTTGAGTTGTTTAAGGGCCTCTTCCTGATAGGATACCCAATTCTGAACCACAACCGCTCCCCCTTTGTCTGCTTGTAAAATGACGATATTTCTATTATTACTTAACCTTTCAATACACTGCATTTCCTCTCAGGTTAAGTTGTTGGAGAAAATGAAATCATTGCAGCTATTATAGTAGAGATCTTTGAGAACGTTGTTTTGAAAAAATAGACACTGTTTGTGACATTGGAGGCATAAAGGTAGATCTTTGAAATCTGAAGCCCCTAGATGTATTGGCAGAACTTTCATCAAAAAATAACCTAAGGTTAAGCAATCTACAAAATTCATCTTTGGCAAATGAATGTTCAGGGACAAAAAAGCCGGGCACAAAGTTTAAACCTTTATTCAAGACATTTATTTCCGTCTCTGGCAGGACCACTGAGGATGTATTATGTACATTCATACAAGGTGCTATCGTTGCATCATCAAATTGAGGGGTCTTTCCAGACTGCTTACAGGATTTATGTTTCCTCCCCCCTCTCCGGATCCTGACCCTAAAGGGTGTGCCAGATTACTTCTCTTTGGATCTGGTAACTCAGTTGTGTGGTATGCATCCACATCCATGTTGGAAGAAGATTCCCCGGAGGTGTAGCTAGGGGTATCCCTATTCCTTTTCAAAATGGATTTGGGTATTTTCTTTCAGAAAAATTTAACTTAACATTTTTAGGGTTCTCAAAGGGTTTCCCCCTTTCACAGTCACCAAGATCTCTATTAAATTTTTCATTTTTTTATCTTTCAGTGTCTGCTCCAGACCAGGAAGTTTGCTACTTAATTGGTTTAAGCAGGAGTTATAACAAGATAGAAATTCAAAAACTGCTAAATCTGAACAAAGGGACTCCACCACCTGTGTACCCTGTTTGACCATGTGTTCATAATATGCTGCTAAAGCATTAACAAAGCCAGTGGAGGCTGCTTGTATTACTTGTGCCCATTGTTCAGCTAATAACTCATCTACATTATGTACCAATGGTTGCAATTTGACTCTGAGTCCCCTAGGTGTGATCTGTTTATGTTGGTATGCTCTGAAAAGTCGTAAGTGCCAAACGTTAGTTCTGAGGTGTTTTATACATTTTGTAAGTTTTAGAAATTCCACATTACACTGGCTAACCAGATCACTATCAGTGGGACTAGATCCGGTGTGCACACTCGCTGGTCCCAATCCAAAAACTTCCAAATTGTCCATACCTGATGATAGGGCCATAATGAAGGAAGCCAAATCCATATAGTCTAAAAAGTGTTACCAAAAATATACCAAAAGGGAACCACCTCTGCCAGCCACTAAAGCTTGATGGAAATATATAAAAAGCAAACACGATGGTGTGGTTACTGGACTGCAATGCCACAAACACAATAGTGTTACTATACAGTTGTGATATAATAGGAATACTTGTTGTACAGTCCCTATATTCAACACACCCAGGGTCACATATACTCAAGCAAATAACTCTGGGGATGAAACACCTATATAATAAAGTAACATAAACAGCAAACAACTATGTCAGGCGATAGGCCACATCAAGAAATACACATATATTTGCTGAAAAAATTTTTTTCGGCGAATATATTGATACTCCAACATAAGAGCATATAAGTATCTAGAATTGCTGGAATGGGTACTGATACAATAGGTAGCCCTTGTGTTCTGCCTCAGTGCAACTGAAGAACTACCAAAAGCTCCAAATGCACAGAATGCTACGTATTGTACAGCCAACTCAATGATATTTCAGAATGTAAATCACAATATACCATTCATACCTAACCCGTATGTTGTCCAGTTGGTTGTGATACCATAATAGCTCTTGTGATAAAACATGAGGCAATCCCAAGAAGTGTATTTCCAATCTACACAATGCTGTGTATCATGTAACCTAAATCCAGCCGATCATAAGGACACAAAAATGGTCCAAGATCAAACAACTTCAAATAATCATGGTCCTGTCTAACATAGATTAATGCTGTAATACCATATGTCCACCAATATAAATAAGCACATCAGTTTGCCTAATGTGCAGTGCCCCCGGATGTTGAAGACCTAGGGAACCCCACTAGATAAATTCCATCAAATCAGAGGTGGTTAGCATACCCAAAATGTAACTGTACATCATATAAAAATTATGTGATCCCCATACTAAAATAGCACTAGTCAAAATAGAAATGGGGATGCATAGCCAGAAGAGAGCCTGCAAAATTCATTGAATCCCCGATGGATAATTCTATCTAGTAGTACCAATGAATGATTCCTAATGTAAACAGTATAGGAATGGACCTAACACAGTTAACATAAATCCAATTAAATAATAATGATCTTTCCCCACGTTATGAATCAACAAGAGGTCTAAGCATCCTAGAATTAGCAAGAAATATGCCTTTTACATAGGGCAGACTTCACGATCCCTTAGACTTAGAATAGGGGAACACATGAATGACATTAAAAACAAAAGGCAGTCCAATGCATTGTTTAAACACACTTCCAAATATACTAATGCGAATTTTAGATTTACTATTATTGACTGCATTATGGGGGATTGTAAGGATAAGTTCAGATGGCATTCTATACTTAATATGAAGGAGAGGAAATGGATATTTAAATTGGGAGGCTTGTTCTCCCCAGGTTTGAATGAACATTACTAATGCATGAACTATTATCTAATTGGATTTTCTTGGGGCTGTTACCTAGGATATATAAGTGAGTGCTGTGGAGTTTATTTTTGTATAGCATTTCACTGAAGATGGCTATTTGGCCGAAACCGGTTTGGTTTAGGTGGCTGGGAGATGTTTCCCCACACCTAGTATGTTTTTTGTGTATATAATTATGATATTTTTGTATATGTGTATTTATACACATTAAACAGATGTATTTTACCACATTTGGTGCTGGCTCAATTTTTTGGATTAATTCAGTGACTGCACCTAGCTGACAATCATTTTATTTTTATTTTACATTTGATAACTGGGAAAGTCCAACTGGACACAGGTCCTTTTTCATCGGAGGCCCGGGGATAAAGCTCTACAATAAAACATACATAGTTAACGAGACTTCAGTGCAGTGATTATAACTGACATAGTTGTAGATGATCGTAAATGTACAAGGTTTCACATAGAGGCATAGTTAACAATGACTTTATATTGTTATGTAATCAAAGAAGCATGTGTAGAGATTTGCAGGTATGAGAGAGTTTATCAACAGTATATTACTTTTCTATTAGTATTTCATAGTCATCAGGGTTTGAAGACCTTAGTATAGAGTAGTGGTGTTGAGATTAAGTCAATATAGAAGCAGTAGTTATAGTCATTAGGAATAGGTAGATTAATCAGGTGTAGTACATGGACATAGCCATTTATTGTCTAAGTGAGATTTTAGCAGTAATTTGAACTGTGCTGAGGATGTGGTGGATGTTATGTTGGGAGGTAGTGCATTCCACGTGTAGCTATATAGCTGGAGAAGAAAGATTCACCAGCCTGATGGTTGGCAGTGGTGTTTTTTGTTAGGGTTTTGTTACTGGATTGTAGAGTTCTAGTACTGGAGTATGGCTGCAGCAGATTTTGAAGGGCAGGTGTGTTGTCTTTATGACAGAGTATTTTCTGGGCCATGGCTAGCTGACTATATAGTAGGAGTTGAGGAAACTCTAGACAGTTGAGCTGCTTGAACACTACACAGTGATGTGAACTACAGTTTGAATTGGTGGCAAATCTAGCAATTTTGTAATAGCATGTCTCTAGTTTTGCTAGATCAGATTTTCTTAGGTTGGTAAGCATAGTTGTAGATGATCGTAAATGTACAAGGTTTCACATGCAGGCATTTGTATTTTTTGTGAGGAAGAGTTTGTTCCTGTATAGTGTACCGAGCTTTTTGTGTACCTTTTTTATTGGTTGAGATATGTGGATGTCAAATTTCAAGTTATTATCTATTTCTACCCCTAGTAGCTCAGTGTGATTCAGTGAGTGTAATGATGGTGGTGTTTTCTGATATAATATTAAAAGAGGGGAAGGACGCAGAAGTTTTAATGGGGTGGAACAGCATAAGTTTGGTTTTCTTGGGGTTTAGGATAAGGTGGGAGTTTGTTAGCCAGGTTTCTACTTCTAGAAAGGACTCTTGTGTAAGTGATAGTAGTTCTTGAAT
>NC_056728.1:94941249-94978749 GCF_019279795.1 Protopterus annectens
GCTGCAACCTATTTGGCTCCTCAACCAGCATCAAGTGCAGCAATGTCTTTGTCTTAATTCCTCTAAACTGACAGTCAGGGAGAGATGCTGCAGTCAGACAGTGACCTTTACACGTTCTTCTCCTTTCCCCCTAATGTCCAGGCTTTTGTAGAAAGTAATAAGATGAAACACCACGGTAATCCTCACTGCATCTTACTGGCCCAGACATGTTTGATTTCATATGCTGAAACCTGTGATTGGGGAATCCTCCCTGGCTGTTGGATCTCAGGATGGGCCTTCTCTTTTACCCATTTGGGTCACCTTATTTGGACCTACATTACCTCAAGCTTACTACCTGGTTTCTCTTAATTCTGTGATGGCCAAGGAACCACCTTATTTCATGATGTTATTAGTATCCTTTCTGCATCTCAGAGTCTCTGCTTAAGGCGTACTGCAGCAAATGGAAATGCTTCTCAAGTTGGGAAGCTACTCAAGAGGTAAACCCTTCTAATGCTTTTTCTCTTCATGAGATTCTATTTTTTCTCCCCTGTCTTTGATTCAGGATCCGGTTATTCAGCAGTTAAAGTACAGCAGGATGTAGTATTTTATTTCATAATGTTTTTGATTCATGATCCTCCGCTTCTCATGGATTGTGTAAAGCCTTTCTTCTCTCTGCCTTCTGATTAGTCAACCTGTATGCTATGGGACCTAAATTTTGCTATGAAAGTGCTAGCAAAGTCCCCTTTTGAGCCACTGTTTTCCACTCCTTTGAAGTTTCTTTCCTGGAAGACATTATTTCTTGTTGCAATAAATTCAGCCAGAGGAGTATCAGACTTGCAGGTCCTGTCTTCTGTTTCACCCTACTTAGTATTTCATAAGGACAGCATTTCACTTTGCACAAATCCACCCTTTGTCCCCAAAGTTTCATCTAACACAAATTTGAACTGGTCTATCCACCTGCCAGTATTTTTCCAAACCACTCCAGCAAATGAAAATTCATTCAGCACACCTTGGATGTTCGTAAACAACTAAGATTTTATCTGTACAGAACTGAACCCTTTAGGAAAGACACTCAGATTTTCCGTTTTTTGCAGCAACCAAGCTTGGTTCTAAGGTTTCCAGAGTCTCCCTAGGTAGGTGCCTTTCTGATTCAATTTTCTTTGTCTGTTCTGCACACAGCTGTCCTTTGTCAGGCAGACATGAGGCTCCATTCTACTAGATCTGTTTCCATTTCTACATCCTTCTTTAGAAATTCTTCAATTGATGAAGTCTGTGTTTGCATATATTTGTAAACTATTATCAGCTGGACTTTATTTCATGGTTTAGGGCTTCATCTGGTACCACTGTCCTCAAGGTCTCTTGTCATGATGCACCCAGGTATTCAGTGGCTTAAGATTCTGAGCAAAGTCAAGAGTGAGCTTGCAAAGCTGATACTCACTTTCAGAAAGGCCATTGGTATGGTTGATTGTGCAAGTACTTAGTTACTTTGTTAGCTGGTTCACATGTAAGTGAACTAAACTTTTCAAATTGTTCTTCACTCGTGACATGTTTTAAGAAAGTCTGACTGGGCAAAACGCCTTTTCACTGGAGGCCTAGTGAGAAAAGCTTCAACAAAAGGTATTTGCATGCATACAAACAAACCGATAGTACAGTAGATTTCTGATCTGATCCTCTGCAACTTACCCACATACTCTATTTTTTTTCCTACTTGTCTTCGTTCTATATCTTCCCCTTCCTTTTCACTTCCTAAACCCCTTCGGCAACCTATCAGTTATCCTTCTCTTTGGTGGGTGACTCTGCTGAGGCCATTAGTTGTACCTCAGACTACTCATTGTTTACCCTTGATCCCTGTGGTGTAGCACCTATAGCCACTGTGGATCAGAGGTCACCACATACTCTGTGGCTGTTGGGGTCCCCCACAGTGGACAAGGGAGTGACATTCTCGTTTGTCGTGGGAAGCTGCTTCTGTCAAAAAGAAACAGAAAACTAAATATGTATGTACTCCTCTTCTGATTCCATTAGATTGGAGTAGTTTATTGGGTCTGGCACAAGGTTTAATTCAGGCTGTTGACCCTTCTTGTAAAGTAGTTTCTGGTAAAAGAAAGAGCGATACCTGCTTTTTGAAGTGATTCAAGGTTCTGAGTCTGGACAGGAGGATGAAGGGACAGATGCAGGTTTTTTTTCTCTGATTTCTCATTCACTTTTTGATTCTTACTCTACTTCTCTGAGTGAGACTATTTCTAGAATGTGCCAGTGCTTTGAGTAAGAGAACAGTGAGATTTCTATGTTCCTAAAAAATAGTATGAGCTGTTACAGAAGGAATTTCCAAAAACTGCACCCATTCCTGCGGTTCTATTAGCTTTGGAAGAGGTGTGTGTTACTGCCTACAGTTTTGCTGAGAGTCAGCTGGCTACCCTAAAAAAACAGATAGAATGTATAAAGTTCCTCATTCTTTTAAAGTTTTATACCCATCCATCCTCATCCCCTTTTCCCATTTTGCACATGAGGTCGGAGTGTCACTTCAGCAATGACAATCATCTCGATCAAAGGTCTACACCACTGGGTGGCTAGCTCTGCCGTGGTAGCTCATTTGTACCACACATTCGCGCACACACACACACACACACACACACACACACACACACACACACACTCACAGCCAGTTTAGTGTGTCCAGTCTACCTGCTGAATGTCTTTGGAATGTGGGAGGAAACCGGAGCATCCGGACGTAACCCAATGACTGCAAACATGCAGACTCTGCACAGAAGGCATCCCAACTGAGAATCAAACTGGAGAACCTCTTGCTGTGAGGCGACAACACTAACCTCTGCACCACCGCGGCCACCCGTATATATTCTTTCCAAACCTGATCCAATAGCTGTAGCTTTAGTTCATCCTTATGCTGCTAAACACTTAATTCCAATCCTACTATTTCTAATAAGGATGGGATGATTATTGGTAAGTATGGGGAATCCTACTATTTCTAATAAGGATGGGATGATTATTGGTAAGTATGGGGAAAGAGTGTCTGTTTCTGCAACTTTGATTTTCAGAATTTTGAATTGTCTGACTTCGATGTTAAGGTTTGTCCTGACAAATTGTGAAAGTATGAGGAATATTTTGTCTGCATTTTCTTCTTGTGAGGAAAAATATATTGCTCAAGTCACTACTCGTATCAAGTGTGTGTATGACTGTTGATGCTTCTTCAAGAGCTATGACCACTGGTACTGTTTTGAGGATGTTTGCTTGGCTTTGTTCTTAGAACCTCCCAGATAAAAATGAGATTTTAAATTCATCTTTGGATAGAGATTTAGTTTTTGCCCCTCTGCTGCAGAAGTGATCAAAACGTGTGATGAAAGGGGTAAGCTGATACAGGGAATCTCATTAAGATTTTTCAACTCTCCTTTTCCAAATTTTCCAAGGGACTCTTCAATTCATCATCCAGTTTTGGTAAGAAACAAAATAAAGTCTAAACAAAATGTAGTTAGATGCACATTTAAGAAGAAATGGCAAGAGGGTTCCAAGAAGAATTCTGGAAACTCTGAAAACCAAGGACAGTCCAGTAAGTTAGAATGACTAGTTAAAGGAAAATTCCACCTTCTCATACAGTTTAACTCCACTCCTAGGTTGTTTTTCCTCCTTACCTTATGATTCCAGTATTGTTTAGGTACAAGAAACCTCCTTGTACTTTGTAAAACTTTAATTTCCTTGCCTTGGAATCGAAGGAAGGAAAAGACCACCATCTTTTTTGTAAGCTCTTCTCACATAATTTACAGAGGAATATGTCTATATCTGCATGACATAACCACAAACACAGAGAAGTTTATAGTCCGGTACTGCTGACGATCTTATATGAGTAATTAGTCCTGGTGATGCCAAGAGGTCATCACCTACTGTAAAAAGATAAGAGAGAGAAACTGTTTCTGCTGTCTTTATTGCAGAGAGGAAGATAACTTAAGCTGATTCACAGCTGCTTCCAAAGTAGCCATGTCTTTCATAGTAAAACAGAGCAACTAGATCAGCCAGTGTTTCAAAATCAGTTGTCATCTGTTTTGACAAATTTATATAAGCAGTATCACAGTATTGAAACACTCTGCTTTAAAACTTTTAAATGTTTGTTGTTTCTACTGCTTTACATTTTAAGCTGACTTAAATGAAATATCAGAGATATTTGTGACATTTGAAGAAAAATTAGAACATTTTTGTTCTTGTAAAGTTAGTGACATATTTACTAAAGTATGGGGAGAGTGGATGGTCAGTTCATCTTGGACTATCATTCGAACAAAGGTTTGCAATTTAGCTTCTTATTTTGGTTGCAGCTGTATAATTCCTTAGTATGCTGTAAAGTAAGTTCTGAGATGCACACAGATGAGGGTCATTCAAGAAATAAAAGAAGCAGTCCAGTTACAGAAGGTACATAAGATGGCAGTGACTGACGCTAATCCTGTTGTGTGTCAGTGGCATGGGAGTATACCACTACTTCCTTATGTCTAGCATGATTTATATGAAGCAGACTTTAAATGGATTATGGGAAAGAGAAAGGCTAGAAGAAAAACAAGATCATGTTGATATGTCAAGCTCCATTGGCAGCCATTGTGAAGAAAACACATTGAAGTTGTATAAGTAGTAGTCTGGGTGAATTTGAGGTGTTAAAATAGGTCAGAAAACTGATAGAACTAAAACAAATAATTTTTTCACTGTAAGGCAGAGTTTTCCTTCCATAGATTTGTTCCCTCTCCCACCCCTGCAAACTTTTTTTTTCCTTAATTCTGCTTCTTCTAGATAGCATTTTTCACTTTGGCTACAGATAGCTTCAGACAAATGAGTTCTGAAGATCATTCATCAGAGTTACAAATATCGGTACTTGCGTATTATCGCAACCACATTTATTACTAATAATACAGAAGTACCTTTTTTGTGTGCACAAGAAAGGAGTTCCTAATGAGCTTAAAGGTTATCCCCTCCAGTCCAAATGTGAGCTGAGCAGAACAGAGACGGTCATTTGTTTTAGGATCACGTTTTAATAAAGCCTTGAAAACATCAAGAGCCACATCTTTTGAGACACATTGTTTGGGTAGTTTGAGTAATACCATACCTTCTCCTAAGTTGGGGGGGTGGATTTACTTGGTGCTGCAAATAGCACTCCCCCACTACTGACGGGTTGGAAGTAAAATCGCATTACTTTCCCACTGAATTGTGTCCATGTTTGTCAACCGTCCAGAAATTATGCTAATACAAACTGTCATTTCAACAAGTAATGTTAAAACAGCAATAGTTAAAACTGCCCCGCCTTAGCTTTTGATCACAATTACAGTGCAAAATGGTCGAGAAGTATGAGTGTATGTCAGCATTTGCAGATGTTATGCAAAAATAACTAAACAACTTCCCAGTAGATATCTAGAAGGGCAATCTTAGTTGATGCGTCCACAGTAAACAGACTAGGACACTTAAAAAAGCAACGTAGCATATAAGAAATGTGGTTGCGATAACACATAAGTACCCAAATATCAATGAGAGGAGATTCCTTCTTTCCAGGGAGTAATTCCTTATTCTCCATTCCAGCCTTTTTTTGTTTCCTTCTGTCTTTACATGCTGTCCCAGGGAGTGACAGAACCAGTTCCCCCTTCCTAGGTGGGAAGGGGTTTTCTTCAAGCATGTTTTTTGTGCCAAAGAAAGAAAATGCATAGAGACCAGTTCTGGATCTTTCTTTCCTAAACTTGTTTGTGATAGTGGCCAAATTCAAAATAATGTCTGTTCAGAACCTGTTACTTTTTATTCTTCATTCAAGTTTCCTGGTAGCAGTAGATTTAAAAGGTGCTTCTCGTCACATGCCTGTTTATCCAGATTTTAGGCATTTCTTAAGCTTTTGTGCATGTGGATTACATCATCAGTTCTCTGCCTTACCATTTGAACTGTTCACTGCACCAAGAGTGTTTACCCAGTGTCTAGCTCTAGTTTTAGCTCATTGCAAACTACAAGGTATCCACATTTTTCCATATTTAGATGACTTGCTTATATTGCAGAACTTTTTTTAATAGTGTCAGGAATCTCTCTGTTGGGCAAGAGATCTCTTACGCAAGCTGGGATTCCAAGAGAGCATTAAAAAAATCTTTATTAATTCCTTCTTACATGGTTGTGTTTCTTGGATGTCAACTGGACACCACAGTTCAAAGAGCTTTTCTTCCACAGGAAAAAAATAGATCTAAATCTAGATATATTTGTAGGGTTCCCACTCAGATTTCAGTCATTGTGAGGGAATACCTTAGATGTTTCATGACATCTATGATTCTCATGATACCGCTGGCAAGACTCTACATGAGAAAGATACAGTGATATCTGAAGTCTCTCTGATCCCAGCACCAACAAACCTTGCCTTTTTAGATCCCAGTGCTGCAATTTGTCAGAAGAGAAATCACTTGATGGAATGGAGACAATTAATATCCTCAAAATCCAGGTCTCCCCTTCTCTCTCCCTGTCCCAAAGCAGTCATTCACCGTAGACTACTCGGACTTTGCTGGGGAATCAGTTTTAGGAGGAATAAAAGTACAAGGTGTTTGGGACACCAAGGATAGATGCAAGCACATAAATATAAAAGAGGTAGATGCTTGCCCTGATCAAGGCACTCAACTCTCTAAATCATCCTTGGTCTCCAGGACCTCTTCAAGTTGTTACAGACAATACTCCAGTCAATGTAGTACATCAACAAGCAAGGGCAGACCAGGTCGCACCCCATCTACAGACTAGCCATGTTAACTTGGGATATAGCTTAACAACACAATCTACAGGCATCATACATTGCATTAGAGCAGAACTGTTTAACAGACAAGCTGCGCAGGGCAAGAGCAGATCCTCAGGAATGGAAACTAGATCAGGTGGTTTTCCAAGATTTGATCCATCTTGGGGAGTTCCTCAGTTAGATTTATTTGCCTCCTGTGTGAACAGTCAACTGGCAAGATTCTGCTCCAGGATTCCATGCAAGAAGGACTGGAAGACAGATGCTTTTTCTTTTCATTGGATAGGAGTGTAAATGTATGCCTTCTCACCCTTTCTATTAACATCCAGGGTACTTCTGAAAATTCAGGAGAAATCTCCCAAGATCAATGTGGTGACTCCATCGGGGCCCAGACAACAGTGGTTGTCACTTCTTTTGGACATGGCCAGGGGAAGTTATTACAAGTTTCCTCACAGACTGGATCTACTCACACAAGAACAGGGGTGTTTGATACACCCTGACACCAATCAACTTCAGTTGACTGCCTGGATGATAGGGTTTTAATTCTTTTTAGACGCCTGTTTATTCAGGACATACAGCAGGTACTAATGGAGGCAAGAAAGTCTGCTATTAGAAAATCATGCATTAGCAAATGGAAAAGGTTTTCTAGTTGATGTCAATAACATAACAAGCACCCATTTAGGCCTAGTTGTTCTGTAGTTTTACAATATTTGTGCGAGTTAATGTCCCTCTGTCAAAGTTCACTTATTCGCCATTTCAGCATGTCTGCCCATGGGTCCTCCTCTTTCAGTGTATTCTCGTGTTGAAATTTTTTTTGAAAGGGGGTTTGCATAAGAGCCTTCCAAAACTGAGGGAGAAGGGATACTCTGTACCTTGGACGTCCACAGAGAATTCCAGTACTGTCTTGACTGAACTAAATCTTTCAGATCTTTAGATCTGTTTTTCATTTCTTGTGAAGGTACAAAGTGGGGATAACCTGTATCGAAACAGGCCGTTTCCAAATCATTGTCCAAGTCTATTACCTTTTGTTATACTCACCCCAACAAAAGCATTCAAGATTAAGCCGACTCTACCAGGGCCTTGTGTTCATCTTTAGCTTTTTGGAAAGGGTTAAATTGTAGACATATTCTAGATGCTGCAGCTTTGTCCTGTGGGCATACTTTTATAAAGCACTTTAAGCTTGGTTCCTTCTTTAGGTCTAGATCAGGCTTTGCTAGGACCATTCTGCAGGGACTCCTGGACCTTTTTCATTGCATCTCCCAAGTGTAGTAAGCTAGGGTATTCTATTCATATAACTAAGGCTATTACAGCAGTGATCATTATGATGAACTTAATACAGTTGTGTAAGTAATCTTAACATAACTGTAGATATTCGAATGATGACTGCTGCAGTAGCCACTCTTTTCTTCCACCCCCCTTGTTTCTTGGTGTGTTGTTTATGCCAAGGTTGGTCATTTATTTATTTTTTCTGTTCTTCCTAGCATTGCCCTTTCAGGGCTCAGCCTTCCTTCTGTTTGTTGTCAGTAAAGTTCTGAAGAGCTTGGCACCCAAACTTATCTTTTATCCAGCTGAGTTCAAGCCACCTGACCATTTGGATGCATAGAAGGTGCCCTGAAGCATTGGAAGATTGGCAGGATATAACCTGTATAGCTAAAGCTACTGCAGCAGTGATCATTGAAATGTCTACTTTTATGCTAAGTTTACTTACACA
The DNA here is from genome assembly GCF_019279795.1 of Protopterus annectens. NCBI lineage: Eukaryota > Metazoa > Chordata > Ceratodontiformes > Protopteridae > Protopterus > Protopterus annectens. Next base: position 94,949,673 of record NC_056728.1, read on the forward strand.
ACTGTGCTTTCTCCCCATGCCACGTCTCCTTTTCCTGTGTTATTTTCTCCCTTTCCTTATTCCTTCCCTTCTTCACCCTCTTTGTCCTTTTTCTTTCTTGCTGCTTTTTATTTACTGTAATCTTATTTTCCAGCTCTACTTACCTGTTCCTCCCTTTGAAATTGTAGTTCAGCTTCTCCCATTTATCTTTCTTCTCTGCTACTCTGCCTTTTCTTGATATCCTTCTCATTGTTCTTTCTCCCAACTCTTCACCTTTTCATATTATCCCTACTTTCAAAAGACTGCATTTTTCTCTCTTTGGATTCTCTCTCCGTTTCACACGACGGGCTTTCCTTTTCATCCTCCTCATTACTTTGACCGGTCCCATTGCCTTCATCTCTTTCCATCAGTTTACCCGACGCTCTCATTCTCAACATACAACTTTCCTTTTCTATTTCTTCTGTTTTTGGGCAGTCCTTTCTCTCTCTCTTTCTTTCTCTGTCTTATTTTCCCTGCCCTGTTTTTAATGTTGTATTAGTCCCATCCGATACTTCTCTCTTTATCTACTTTATAATATTAACTTAACTCATCCCTCCATGGCCTGCTCTAGTCTCCTCTTACTCCTGTCTGGGCCACTCTTCATCTCATCCATCACTCTTTATTATTCCTTTGTCTTAGTTCATAATTCCCTCCTGTGCTATTCTGTTTTCTATTACTTTGTTATGTCCCCTAGTATTTATAGCATCGGCCAGACTACCATCAAGCTTGTGAACTATGCATAATGAATGCATCATCACATTGATTTGGTAATATACCTGTCTGAACAGACTGAGCTTATACTTTCAGTTTGCATACTCTTTGCCTTTCTAAACCTTTTATTGTCTTGCGTCCACATCCCAAAAGCATAGCCCTATTTAATGTACATGTACCTTTTAAGTTTGATTTCATAATACAACCAATGTTCTTAAAGTAACAAACTCATATTTGCTTTCCTGCCATGAACGTTACAGTTGTAATGTACAGGTGACAGAACTGAACCTTAAAACTGTGGCTGTTATTATTGTTGTCTCACAGAACTCATGTTTCTAGTCTGATTCTCAGTTTGGGACTGTCTCTGTGATGTCTAAATGTCTTCCCCTATTTTGGTGTGGGTTTTTACTAGGCTCTCTGAATTCTTCTCACATTCCAAACATAAGCAGGTATGTGAAGTGGCGATTCTCTAAATTGTCCATAGGGATGTGTGTGTGTGTCTGTGTCTCTCTGTCTGTGTTTTGTGCATTCTCTGCCTCATACTTATTATAGCAATAACCCACGCCTGGGTGTGGGTAATGCTAAATTTACCCACGGTTGGCGTGGTTTGGTCCCGAGGCGAAGCCCGAGACCAAACAAAGCCAACCGTGGGTAATTTAGCATTACCCACACCCAGGCGTGGGTTATTGGTATTATACCATGACATTATTTAAGAAAAGAAACTATTACTTTTCTTAAATAATGGCATAGTATAATGCCTGTTTACTGCCCTTCCGCAGATGTCTGGCATCCGGCAGTTCTGATGTACTGCGTGCCTGCGCAGTACATCAGAGCTGTGGCAAAGTGAGAAAGCAAGATTTTTTTTTTTTTTTGTTTTCGCTATGTTAAATGAGTTTAACAACGGACATCTCCGTTGCTTATTTTAAACTGTCTCGATATGTTAAACTCATTTAACATAACGGAGATCTTTGTCTCGCTATGTTAAATGGGTTTAACATAGCTTATACTAATGGAAAAAGTCCGGACCTTTTCCATTAGTATAAAGGCGGAACGCTGGCCAATCAGCGATCATGGTATAATGACGTCTAGTTCCCTGCAACCGAGTAGAACAAAGCAGGTATGGAAAATTAAATTGCATGAGTGTGAAATCTGATCCCCACAATCATTTTCTTTCCTCTTTCAATAGTAATATGTTTTTGTTGTTTGTTTGTCAGCAGTAATAAATCTTTTGTTATGGATTCACATAAGAACATTCTTGAGGGGACATAATCATTGGCTACTGGGTAGGTTGTTTATCTTTTTAAGGACCTACCAATTTAAAAATATTCAGGTCCATATACTGGGTGTTTTTAAAAGTGGTAAGGTGTATGTGCCTCATTTGCTCATGATAGAGGATTTGTTTTATTGAATTGTTGTAAGTTACTTAGCTGCAGAAGAGTGGTTTGTTTGTTTGTGTCTTTCGGCTTTTCCCGGTTAGGGGTCACCACAGCGTAACTCCGGTCCGCTAATGATTGGTAGTGGATTTTTATGTACCGGGTTACCAGCCCTGACGCACAACCTTCAACAAAGGCACGCCCCATTCGCTGAGAATCGAATGGGACAACGTCTTGCTATGAGGCGACAACGCTACCGCAGCACCACCACCGAAGGTTAGTTGCAGAAGAGTGGTAGCTGCTGTTTTTAGTACCTGTGGAAGCAGGCAAAGTGGGGGACGAGTGAGAATGAGTCGACTCTCTGTTAGTTATGTGATAGTTGCATGTATGTGTGATTGCTTCAGGGAGGTTAGCAGCTAACAAAATAACAATACCACAAGTGTTTTTGATTTGTGTACTCAGGGGAGCTACAAATTCCTCAGTCATGAGGTGAATTTTCATCTCATTGTCATTGGCAATTTTCTGTTGATGCTGACTTGACCACTTTAACTGAAATGATTCTGTGACTGTGATTGAACAGTTTGGTTAGTTATAGCAGTGTAACATTAAAAAGAAAAAAAACAGTAGCAGGTACCCAGTAAGAAAAATAAGGATAGGTCTAAATGTGTGTGTGCTGTAACATGCATGATGTTTACTGTAGATTAGTAACTAAAAGGTAGAGTCAGAAGTTTTGACTAAGGCTTTTGAGATTTAACTCTCTGGATTTGGATTCCCTTTTTGGTTTATGCTGCTACAAAATTCTGATCTGAAATGAACTTTGTAATGAGGACTAGAATAGTGTAGTCTTAATTCTCGAATAATTTTAAGAAATTGCATTATTATTTAGACATGTTATAAAAATGGCTTTTAGTAGAATTTTTGGAGTCCAGAGTAATAGGGCAGGCTGTTATTTAAATGTTGAAAGATGTAGAGCACTGTCTGACATTCTTGGTTTCATTATCAGTGTCTTGAGATTAATTTTAAATGCACTTCATAAATATTGACCACAGTTCCCTTTATCTACAGCTTAATTAGCTCTCTGTCAATAATAGATGAAATGAGTCACCAAGTGTATATAACTCTTGCTCTGTAACATCCCTGTTACATCTACAGTTTAATTACATGCTTTAATTATAGATAATGCTTTGTAACATTTTTTACCACATTTTCCCCTAAAATAGCTCTTTTCTTTGTCTTCCTACCATTGTGAGAAAGGCATTGTTGATATTCCTGTTCTGTTAAAAAAAATCACTTAATTCTTCAGCATTATGTGAAATGCAACCTTTCAGGTTCTTTTTAGATTTACTTTTGAGATAAAGGGGTAAAGCATTTTCTTTTCAAAGTAATATATCTGTGTCCTAAAGAGGATGCACTGCACACATTGTTTCTTTGGCAGCATGTGTTTCACACACTGTTATCTTTGCAGTTGTCCATTTGCAGATTATTTAATTTATTCTCCCAAACGTGACTTATTGATTGTAACACTGTCTACATTAATCCCCGTCTCCAATCTTTCATTTTCCTATTTGGGCGCAGAGTTGCAGCTTTTTTGTTCACGCACATTTCCTTGTGTATTCTTCTTTTATCCAGTCACTAGTGAATCAAATAAAATGCAAGTTTTTTATCTGACATTTGGTTACTGGGAAAGTCCGACTGGGTCACAGACCCATTTTCAGCAGAGGTCTGGGGAGAAAAGCTCCAATACAAAGTAGACTGGAATAAAAAAATAATACAGAAATTAACAGTAAATTCAAGTATAATACAGTAATAGCATCTGGACAGAGGAAGGAGGACAAGGAGACCTGGTGGTGGAATGAGGACGTACAGGAGAGTATACAGAGGAAGAGGCTGGTGAAGAAGTGGGATTGTCAGACAGATGAAGAAAGCAGACAGGAGTATAAAGAGATGAGCATGGCAAAGAGGGAGGTGGTGAAGGCTAATGCTAAAGCATATGGAGAGTTGTATGAAAGGTTAGACACTAAAGAGGGAGAAAAGGACCTGTACCGATTGGCTAGACAGAGTGACCAAGCTGGGAAAGATGTGCAGCAGGTAAGGGTAATAAAGGATAATGAGGGAAACGTACTCACAAGTGAGAGTGTGTTGAGGAGATGGAAAGAGTGCTTTGAGGGGCTGATGAATGAAGAGAATGAGATAGAGACAAGGTTGGATGATGTGGGGATAGTGAATCCAGAAGTGAAACAGATTAGCAAGGAGGAAGTACGAACAGCTATGAAGAGGATGAAGAATGGAACAGCTGTTGTTCCAGATGACATACTAGTGGAAGCATGGAGGTGCTTAGGAGAAATGGCAGTGGAGTTTTTAACCAGATTGTTTAATGAAATCTTGGAAAGTCAGAGGATGCCTGAGGCGTGGAGAAAAAATGTTTTGGTATCTGTTTTTTAAGAGTAAGGGTGATGTGCAGAGCTGTAGTAACTACAGAGGGATAAAACTGATCAGTCACAACTTGGAGTAATGGGAAAGAATAGTGGAAGCTAGATTAAGAAGGGAGGTGATGATTAGTGATCAGCAGTATGGTTTCATGCCAGGAAAGAGCACTACAGATGCAATGTTTGCTCAGAGTGTTGATGGAGAAATATAGAGAAGGTCAGAAGGAGTTGCGTTGTGTTTTTGTGGACTTGGAGAAAGCATATGATAGGGTGCCTAGAGAGGAGTTGTGGTATTATATGAGGAAGTCAGGAGTGGCAGAGAAGTATGTAAGAGTGGTACAGGATATGTATGAGGGTAGTGTGACAGTGGTGAGGTCTGCAGTGGGAGTGACAGATGCGTTTAAGGTGGAGGTGGGATTACATCAAGGAGCCCTTTCTTATTTGCAATGGTGATGGACAGGTTGACAGATGAGATCAGACAGGAGGCCCCATGGACTATGATGTTTGCAGATGACATTGTGATCTGCAATGAGAGTAGGGACCAGGTTGAGGAGACCCTGGAGAGGTGGAGATATGCTCTAGAGAGGAGAGGAATGAAGGTCAGCAGGACTAAGGCAGAATGTGTGTGTGTGAAGGAGTGGGAGGATAGAGGAATGGTGAGGATGCAAGGAGTAGAGGTGACGAAGGTGGATGAGTTTAAGTACTTGGGATCAACAGTTCAGAGTAATGGTGAGTGTGGAAGAGAGGTGAAGAAGAGAGTACAGGCAGGGTGGAATAGGTGGAGAAGAGTGTCAGGAGTGATTTGTGACAGACTGGTACCAGTAAGAGTGAATGGGAAGGTCTGCAAGAGGGTAGTGAGACCAGCTATGTTTGTATGGGTTGGAGACAGTGGCACTGACAAAAAGGCAGGAATCAGAGCTGGAAGTGGCAGAATTAAAGATGTTAAGATTTGCACTGGGTGTGACAAGGATGGACAGGATTAGAAATCCGTATATTAGAGGGTCAGCTCAGGTTGGACGGTTTGGAGACAAAATCAGAGAGGTGAGATTGCATTGATTTGGACATGTGCTGAGGAGGGATGCTGGGTGTATTGGGAAAAGGTTGCTAAGGATGGAGCTGCCAGGTAAGAGGAAAAGAGGAAGGCTTAAGATAAGGTTTATGGATGTGGTGAGAGAGGACATGCAGGTGGTTGGTGTGATGGAGCAATATGCAGAGGACAGGAAGAAATGGAAACAGATGATCCACTGCGGTGACCCCTAACGGGAACAGCCGAAAGAGAAGAGAGAGAGAGACTGAGAATAGTATACAAATGATTGATGTGTACAAATGTTAATATGGTTGCACATAGGAATACGTTGTTATATAAAAAAAATGTGATTGACATTGTTTTACAGTTTGTTTAGGTAAATTGTTTCGACATAGATTTTTCTCATATTTACATATATATAAATTTACATGGAGGAAGATTTAATAAGTTAAAGATGGAGCGTGAGGTTGATCTGAATAAGTTGAATAGCCTTACAAGAAGTGATTGTAAGAAGTAGTTGGTAAGGAGTAGCAGATTAGTAGGGGAAAAGCAAATGAGTTGTATATCTAGTTGAGGTGGGTATTTGAACAATAGAGGATAAAAATTATATAAAGTAGAGTAGGGGATGAAATGGTATGAAGTCAATGAGAGTATGTGAGCAAGAATTATGTAGAAGGAATAAATGAGTATAGTGTATTGGTGGAAAATGGAAAGCAGGGGACTGGAGAGAGTGAGGAGGAAGGTGGAGTGGTAGAGTTATAATTTATGTGATTAGTAGAAGGTGGAGTGGTAGAGTTATAATTTATGTGATTAGTAATCAGTTTGGTTTTGAGCAGTTGCATTTACTTGACTTGAGTATTAATTGTTGTAGTTTAAATTTGAATTTCTTGAGATATAGGGTAGTTTTAATATCTAAACATAGTGTTTTTATATTTTCAGTTACAGAATATGAGTAAAAAGGGATTTCCCAGCAGTTTTGTTTGGTTTCTATAGTTAATAAATGCTTGTCTTCCAAGTGGAGAGTTCGATTGGGTGTATAGAATTGGAGCAAAGAATTTCTTGAGGGACATATTTCAGGATTGTAGATGATTTTTTGGGCCATTTAGTTGTTAGGTTAGTTATTGGGGTAGTGTGAACCAATTAAGGGAGGTAAGAGCAGTGCAATAATGCTTGTGGAATGGTAATCCTGTTGCGAATTTGGCAACTTTATTGTAGCAGGATTCCAGTTTATTTGTCGCACCTCCAATTTCTGGTGGATTTTTTTTAATGGTGTGGATATGTAGGTCAAAGGTTAGTTTACCATCAAGTGTTATTCCCAGAAGTTCAGCAAGTGGGACCACTTTGATTCCTGTTTTCTTAAGGGAATATATTTTAAAGTCGATAGAGTATGATTTTGGTGTGATGAGAAGTAGTTTGGTTTTGTTTCGGTTTAGTAGGAGTTGTGTTATTGAGCCAGGTTTCAATGGATGAGGAGGCTGTTTGGGTTATGTGTTTAACATGTGTTATATTCTTAGAGGAGGAAATAATAGTTGAGTCTTCAGCATATTGGATAAGGGTGCTTTGGCCGGAAGCGATATGGAGGTTATTTATAAAGATGTTGAAAAGAAAGGGACCAATGATAGAGTTGTTAGGTAGATTGTTATGAGCGAGAACCATGCCATTTTACACACTGTTGTCTTTGAGATAGGTAGCTTGAAAATCATTGCAGAGACGAGTGTGTTAAAGCCTAGGGAAGATAGTTTATGCAAAAGTCTGGAGTGTGACACAGTCTCCAATGCCTTTGATAGGTCTAGGAATATTGCTGAAGTTAGGTATCCTAAGTCTTTGGCTTTGTTGATTGTGTCTGTGAAGATTATTAGGATAGTTGTTGTACTGTGTCCTGGTCTGAGACGTCTTGGGTGGATGTAAGTAGGTTATTATGAATAAGGTAGTCAAGCAGTTGCCTATGTACACATTTTTCCAGTATTTTGGATAGCTGAGACAGAATGGAAATGGGGCGATAGTTGTATAATTCTATTGATTTTCTTCCTTTATGTAGGGGGTAACAATGTTTTCCAGATTGTTAGGACATATGCTTCTTAGATGGTCTATTGATGAGAATACTTACAAGATAGGCACTAGCATGTCAGCTGATATGGAGCTAGGTTTTATTTTATGTAATAATTGACGTATATGGTTGGTGGATACTGGTTTCAATATAAAAGATGTTGGTTTTGGAGGTGAGGTTAGGGTAGTTTGTGAACAGGGTGTGGAATTTGCAGTGTGTGGTTTGTTAGGATTATTAATTAGTTTGTCTGTGCTTTCTATAAAATGTGTATTAAGCATATTTGCTATTTGTGGTGGGGTTTTATCTGTGGCTGGTGTGGGGTTTTGTTTTGATCCTGGGGAAATCAATGATGAGGTGGTGGACCAGAATTATTTTGTATTATTTTTATGGTCAGATAATTGTTGAGTAAAGTACCATTTCTTGTCTGCTGTTATATGTTTCTTTGTTAGGTTGTGTAGATGCCTATAGTTTTGTAAGGATAGTTCATTTTTTTATTTTTCTGGGGTTCTTTCCAGGCTTTGTCCCTATTTTGCATTAATTGTTTTGTAATCTTTGTAAAGGTTGTGTGAAGATCGATGAAGGCTGCCAACCTAGCCAGATAGAATTTTGGAGATGATATTAATGTAAACCACAGGCTTGTTGTCTTAAATGAATTCTTGCTATTGTTTTAAGGCCAGAGTTAATGGTCAAAATTTGTATACGTAAATGTCCTTTATTGCTCTGGTTTCTGCCCAGAGGTGAAGAATGTAAATGTAGTTTCTGTTAGCCTGAGAACCCAGGGAAGTGGAAGAATGATGTAATGTAACCCAGGGAAGTGTGAAGAATGATGTAATGTGAACCAGGAATGTGGTTTTAAAAACAGAGAGACTCAGAGAGCATTAAACATTTTTTTCTTGACCATCCAACTCATCAGCATTGTCTTGCTCTTTATGTAAGTTTATCTTAGACTTGTGTTTCTCTTAGAAATAGCTAGAAACTAGAAAGTTTAGACTCTGTTTTTCTGTGATGTCAGAACTGTACTACTGAATTATTTTAAGTATTTCTCTGTGATTTCTGAACTCTTGACCAGCACTGTGTAGTAAAAGTATTGTCTTGTGTTTTGATTATTTGTTATAGAGTCATAGATTAGTACTAGGCTAACTGCCCTGTGGGCCATTTTAAGCCTAGTCAATTAAATATTTTTAAACCCTTTCAGCTGTGGCTGTTTTTGTAGAGATAATTTAAGCTCTTTAGAATACTTGCATGCCTTTGGTAAAATTGTAGAAAGCCACTTCAATAGCTTTATCCCTGGGCTATACTACCAATTGGATAATAATATTGCACAGTAATAATTGGACACCCTTTTAAGGGCCTTTGAGTAGCTGATAAATATTAGTGGGTGGTGGCAGCTTGTCCTACCGTATAGTCTGGGGAAAAAAGGGGCACAGCTGGAGAACCTGTGCCAGCCTTCCCCAGGCATGTCTGTGTGGTTGTATAAACTCTTCTCAAAGTGTGTGTGTGTGTGTGTGTGTGTGTGTGTGTGTGTGTGTGTGTGTGTGTGTGTGAGCTACTTGGGCAGGGACATGAAGCACTGATTGGACAGAGAGGGTGCTGGAGGTTTTAGCTTACCCACTAGGCTGAGATCTGGACCCTATAGCTGTGCCAGTAGGGAGTCTTATTGGGGACCTGGAGAGCAAGGGAGCGAACAGCCCCGGACTGACTGTGCTCTCTGTGTGCTCTTAAGGGAAATTGCACTTTAATGTGTGTATTTGTTATCCTTTCCTCCTGTATGAGACGCCCCTCACTGGTGTTAGTGGTGAGGATTGAGGCTCCTTGATTGCTGGGCCAAGGCATGGGCATCACAGTCTTGTAAGCCAGGGTGCATGGTTACTTTTACTTTGTTTTGTACAAAGTGGGGCTAGACTGTTGAATGTATTTGAGAATAGCTTATTGAAATATTCAACTGCTTTGTGTGGGGCAGTTCCTTTAGTGTGGATCAGTTTAGGGATTTTAACATTTTAATGAAGAGTGTTTGGCTAAAATTTGTTAAATTGTGGAAGGTTTTGTAGTTATGGGTTTTAGCCGAATGGGAAATGGTCCTGTGGGTGTATGCAGGTAAATGGCCACTTATTGTGTCGGGTAACATTTCAGAGTTGGAATAATTGTTAGCATTTGTGTCTAGGATCCAATCTAGAATATAGTTGTGGTTGTTACTTTTATGGATACTGGTAGGGCTTGTGATAAGTTGTGTGAAACCTGATAGATTTAGACTATTAGGTGGAAAGTTGGAGATTAGGTTCTGGCAGTTGATATTGAGATCTCCGATAATGATAGGTTCATTAGACATGCTTTGAGTCATCCAAGATAAAATATTTTGTAATGTGGGCAGGTTTTGACCAGGAGGGATGTACATGGCTGCGATACAGAATTTCTTAGTTTGATTTAGTTTTAAGTTGGAGAAGAGTATTTCAGCATTATTAAATTTTGGGATAGGCTTTGTGTAGGGTGTAATATTGAATGAGGATGGGTAGAGGAGGGCAACACTTCCTGCCTTTTTATGGTTTCTATTGGATCTCATTATGCTATATCCTGGTGGAAGTAGTTTAGTGTCCTGAATATGTGGTTGTAGTTTCATTGATAGTAAGTGTTGTATTAGGTTAACCATGCATGGAGTTTTGTTGTTTTATTACACATGCTGGGTATCTTTAGTGTTGACTGGAAGAGTGAGTTGGAGATTTACTGTGCTTGTATGGGGTAGAGAGGGGTCTTTGGTTTGGGTGAACATCACCACATTGGGATAGGTGCTGGGGCTGGGAGAAGTAGTGTATTGTGAATGTAGGTATTAATTTTGCTTTTTTTTTTTTTTTTAGGAGAAAGTTAATTTTGCAGTTTCTGGGATTCTGCAGGATTTTGTGCTATGTATGATGGTGGATATTTGTGTTCAGTAGGCTGGCTGTTCTGTTAGAGTAGCTATTAATGTGTTTCTCAAAACTAGTGTTGGATGTTATTGTGCTAGTGTAGATGTTGATATTTTTGACATTTAGTGTAGTACCATGATTTAGAAGTGAAAAAGTCACTATAAGGCAGAGTAGACTGATAGTGTTAGAGCAGGGGTATACCATTTTGTAGAGATTGTAAGAGTGGGAGGGAAATGGAATGTTAGGCTTGTGTTGAGAGGGAGTGATTGTACTAAAAGATGAGAGATAGATTAGCTGTAGTTTAGATTTTAATTAGGTGGTTTTGGGGTGAGGTATATGATTGTGTTGTGTTTGAGTTTGATTGGGTGAGAGGTGGAGAGGGTGGAGTTAGTATAAATGTAATTGAATAGGGGTGGGAGGGAAAGGGGGTAGGGTAGAGGAGTGGAGTGAGCGTAGCAGGGTTGAGCCTGAAGCAGAAACACATAAACAGAACTAGTCAGTAAACTGTGAGTAGTGGCTAGGTAATCAAGGGCTAAATATAAGTAGGAAGGCACAAATAGTGTTCTGTAATACAGTTTTAAAGGGGAAAGGGTGCCATGTAGAAAACTATTAATGAAGACAAATGGGCTACAATAATGAGTGGGACTAGCTACTATTAGGGACAAGGAAGAAAACCTATGTGCAGACAGCAGTAGATAAAATAAATGGCATGGAAGAGCAGTTAAGTGAGCAAGAGGAGGAGTACAGCAGGAGATTGGCGTGATGATGTGTGAGCAGCCTTACACAAACAATGGTAGTGCAGGAATACAAATTAGGAAGCTAACACTTCTGAATGCTATTTATTTACTGAAGCACATGTTCTGTGTTGTGGGGAGAATTGGAACTTCAGCTGTACTGCGGTAGCTTCTATATGTTTCAATTAGGCTGGTCAGGTAGAATATTTAGAAAATAAAAAAGGGGAGAAGAAAGGGAGGTTAGATGTAACTGCATATTTTTCTTTTTTCTAGCACATTTATCATTTTCATGTATTCATTAATAGAATAATTAAACTAGAACACTCGCTCACAAATGGGAACTTCATCCTAAGGTCTTCCAAGAAATGAGCCAACTGTAGAAAATACCCCAAGTAGATCTCTTCTCCTTCTTTCGAACACACAGCTAAAGAAGTTCTGCTCCAGGACTCCTTTCCACCAGGTCTGGAAGACTTTCTTAATCTCGTGGAGGGGAATGTTCTTGTATGCTTATCCTCCCTTTGCAGTGTAATTCAAGGTTTTTCTTTCAAAATTTTCAAAATTGTGGTGAATATTCCCTTTTGGCCACGGCAACAGTTGATGTTCTTCATTTGGTCACTGCTGCAGTAGCCTTAGCTATAGGGGTTATAATCTGTCTGCACAGGATATAACAGCTGGGCAGTTTCCAAAGCTTGAGCACCTTCCAGATAGCCAGTCTGTTGACAGGTCAAGCAGAGTTGTAGAAAATCAGCAGTCATGGGAGCTGAGCCCTACAGAGATTTCCTGCTCCTGAAGAGCACTCCTGTTATAGGCTTTAAAGGACTGTTAGTTGCTAGCATTTCTCCATTGCTGGGTAGAGAACTTCTCTTCAGGGAAGTAACTTCTACATTTCATTTTTTGAAGGAAACATTACATCTGATGTCAATCTTCATTTATCCTTGGCGTTTGGGACTTGGTTCCGACTCTCGGAACTGGCTTGGCCATTATAACAGCTGGAGAGAACCAAAAACTCTTAAGTTAAATCACTATCCAGAATGCCCCTCTCTAGATTACCTTATCTCATTTGCCACTCTTCTCGTAAGGATGCATCAGCCAAACTGTGTTTTAGCTAAGTGTAATTTCATTATTTTCTTCTATTAATATTTGAACATTTCTGAACCTTTTTTTTCTCCTACCCAGTTAGCTTCACTTATATCTCACCTTTGCTAAGTCTTCGTCACTTTGGTGTTCTTGAGTACCATCATTGGTAGTTTTTCCTATTAAAATTTAGTTGCTTTCTTTATCCCTTGTGGTATCTGTCCTACCATCACTGGTAGCGCTATTTTTTGCCCCTACCTCTGGTAGTTCTGGCCTACCATTGTTGGTAGCCCTTTTCTCTCTCCTTCTCTTTTCCTGTGTGCATGTATATTTAGTGCAAGTGTCTTCTGCTGTTGATTCCTTTTTATCCATCAACATGGCAGATAAGAGTAAAGGTACAACTGGCTTTAAACAATGTTCTGGTTGTGGAAGAAAAATGCCCACGTGTGATGGGCATTCATTTTGCATTTACTAGTTGGGCCCGGCACTTTTACCTCAAGAATGTGATATCTGTCAAGCATTTAGTCACTAGGCCCTTGTAGAGAGGAAAAATAAACTTATTTTAAAAGGTCTGATTAAAACACCTTTTGATGAGGCTTTGTCCAGTCAGCCTAGGACTTCAAAATCGGATGTCCCTTCTCCTTCATCTTCCTCTTCCTTCAAGACTGAACATGCTAAGAAGAGGAGTCTCCTGGTACCTGTGCCCCCTTCGGCCCTGGCAGATAAGAGATCTAAATCTTCAGGTCCCACATCTTCTGCGGAACCGAAGTTGATTACCAAAAAAATTATAGAACCGTCCTCTTCAATTCCAATTGTAGTAACAAACTCTGCACCTCATGTTTCAGTGTCATCCACCTTGGCGCCAACTATTCATTCACCTCTCCTTCCTCGGTGCTGGTTACGGTGCCAAAAGTATTTTTGGAACCAGTTCCTTTCATGGTGCCACCAACACCATTGGCACCATGATTCTTTTCAGCTCCCAGAACAAAGTATTCCTCCTCAATAGATCTATTTGTGGGGCAACTTCGAAGCCCCTTTTTAGAGAGGCTAGAATCCCCTTCAGCCTTTTCTGTGCATTCCTCTAGGAGTCTGATGGAGAGCAGCAGAAAACCTGGAGATGGGATTTTTTGTCTCAGGACTCCACCAGATGTTTCTCCACTGAGGCTTTAGAGACCACAACTCCGATTTCTCTTCTTCTGGATGTTCTGGGGCTGACGGCTCCTATGCCTTCAGCCCAAGTGTCTGCTCTGCCTGGGTTGTAGCTCATGTGCCTCATTTGTGGGCTTTTCCTCGGCTTCAGCCTTGATGGCAGTTTCCTTGGCGAGGGGTGGAACCATGGTTCAGAGGTCGCCCTTCCTGGTTCTAGGCTCCCATCCCTCTTCAAGGGGGCCTTTTTCAGGTCATGGAGAGGGCTTTGGCCTCTGCAGGTTCTTAGCTGGTTATTTCCCCATCAGAGCATTTTCCCTGGATTCCCTGTGGTCCAGAGCTTCCATCGACCCCCACTCCTGGATAGAGAGCATCAAAGCCGCATGACACGCCTGTACAGGGTTTTACCTCTTCCAAGTCCTGTACAGAATTTCTCACTGAGGAGGTGCCCCGGAAGAGGTTTTGTAAGAGGAAACACCTTGATTCCCTGGAGAAATCTGTCATGGAGGACACAAACTACGATGACTGGTAGGGCTCCCTCAGTCACCCCCAGAAGACGTCTCCTTTGGAGACATTCTTGAAATATTAAAACAGAGGGATGCCCCCAAGACCCATTCTTAGAGGAGTCAGTGTACCTGCAAGATTTTGGTGCTTGCCAGTCTACCTCTTGGGTGACCACACCTGCTGCGGATCTTAAGTTGATCACACAGCGGGCATGGAAGGCCCCTGATTCCGTAGAGCCAATCCCCAGGAGACTAGATAAAATCCTTTCTGCTCCAGAGGACCATCAGCATTGGGCCAAAGGTTTAGTAGTAGATGCTATGATGGTTGTGGCAGCCACCAAGAAAGAACTAGCAGAAGAATGTTCGTCCCCCTAACTGAGAGTCCAGGGTGATGGGCAGGTTTGGGAAGTGGTTCTAAACTTCTTCGAATTTTGCTTTGTTCTTGTTGAGTTTCATGGCACACTTCATTGGACATCAGGTGGATCTGAACAGAAACTCTCAGATACCCTTGCAGGAGCTGTGTCTGATGAGGTGCAGGATAAAGTAGCCTCCCAGCATGACATTCTGGAGTCTATCTCTAACTCATCCATGAGGCTTGTTGCGCATGCAGCTGAAGGGATGACTAGGCCAGCAGGTTCAGGTGTAGTCATAAGTAGATATACCTGGATGTGCTTGTGTGAATTTGTGGAGCCATTTAAGTCTTCATTCGTCAATACCCCATTTGATGGATTTTCCCTTTTTGGTCCTAAATTCAAAGATACCTTGACCAGGTATGAAAAGGATGGAAAAACCCTATCTGACGTGTACATTTCTCCGCTTGCCAACACTCTTATTCCCGGAACTAGAGAAGAAGAAAAATGTGGTTCAAGAAAACCCAAGGACCTTTCCAGGACACACGTGGTACTGACTCTTCTTGGGGCAGAGGGGGGAGCTATAATGGAAGATGCCGACCTCGTGGCAGATGTGGCAAGCAAAATCAGGGTTCTAGAGACACTTTCTCAGGGAAACCTTACCAGCGCTCCTGAAGGGGAGGCCTGATTGCTTGCCTCTGGAGGCAGTCCGAGGAAGACTACCCTTGCACCTATTGGCCTGGCAAAAGATAACCACAGATGCTTGGATGCTAAGGATCATTGCCAGAGGACACTACTTTCCCTTCATTCTCACTCCGAAAACAAGAAAAAGAAGAATCCCCAATGTTCCACCCAATCAAAGGGATCAGGCAGCTCTGGAAATTCAAAGGCTGCTAGAAAGAGTCATCCAAGAAGTCCCACCAGACCAGATAAGGTCCAGATTTTACTCAAGATTCTTTTTGGTGTCCAAAAAGACAGGGGACTGGAGACTAATTTTGGATGTCAGCATTCTGAACAAGTTTGTTCAACAGACAAAATTCAGGATGTTCACGGTTCAGTCTATTCTTCCCGTTCTTAGGAAAGATTATTGGATGTGCTCTGTAGACCTCCAGGATGCGTGTTACCACATAAAAATGGACAAGTGCTCCTGGGAGTTCCTCCACTTCCTGCTGGGGGCCAGTCATTATCAGTTCAGAGCTCTGGTCTCACCACAGCCCTCTGGTTGATCACCAAGTGTATGGCACCAGTAGCAGCTCACCTGAGACTGCACAATTTCAGAGTGTTTCCATACTGGGATGACTGGCTCCTTACTGCTCCTACCAGGCAGCTACTCGAACAGACAAGAGATTTCACCCTACACATTTGTTCTCATCTAGGTATAACGGTAAATCTCACCAAATCTCAACTAAGTCTGACTCAACTATTGGATTTTATAGGAGGTGCCTAAATACAACCTCTTGCATAACCTTCCTTCCTTTTCACAGACTACAGAAGATAAGATCCTAGGTGGACATTATTCTCTCCAATGACAATGTTCCTGCTCTATTAGTTCTACAGGCTCTAGGATCCATGGCAGTGGCAATCACATTGGTTCCGCTAGCAAGGTTTCACATGAGAATTTTACAGTGGCTTCTTGTCTCCCAATGGTCCATCCTCACTTATTCCCTGACTCATCTCATCTGAATTATAAACTGTTTCAAGAAGGACTTATTGGGTGGGGGAGCATTATCAGGCAAGAACAGTCAAAGACACTTGGCCACCGATAGAGGCCAGTCTGCATATCAGTGTTCTGGAACTGAGGGCAGTGCTCTTACCATTGCAACCGTTTCAAACTGCCCTCCCATTAGGAATGATTGCAATTCAATCAGACAACATGTCCGTAGTCTGGTACATCAACAAACAAGGTGGAACTAAGACCTACCCTCTGTGTTGAGAAGCTCTCAGGGTGTGATAATGAGCAGTCTCTTCAAACTGCTTTCTGGTAGCAATGCACATCCCAGGGAGCTCAAACATGATAGATAACAAATTGAGCAGATGCATTCTCTTACCTCACGAGTGGTCTCTCAATCCCAGAGTGGCAAAGGTGATTTTCCGTTGCTGGGTTCAGCCTTGCTGTGACCTATTTGTATCACCCCTAAACAACAAGTGCAGCAGCTACTTTGCCCAAATCTCCCCTCAGGGGGAGTCCCCGAGAGATGCTTTTCTTCACAGCTGGCCCTCAGGACTACTCAGTGCCTTCCCCCCCCTGTTCCCCTAGCACGTCTTCTTGAAGAAAGCCATTAGGTTAAAGAGTAAGGTGATTCTCATTGCCCCATTCTATCCTCACCAAGTTTGGTTCCTCATTCTTTGGCCTTACCTACTTCAACGTCCATGGACTCTGTACCTGGATCCATGTCTCCTGTCACATCCTCAAGGACTAGTTCACCCCAACCTGAAAAACCTCAAGTTTACAGCTTGATGCTCCGTTCCATTGATTGCCAGGCAAAAGAACTTCCCTTCTCCAGTTCAAAAAATTTTGCTGGATTCCCATAAGCCTTCCACTTGGAAGTTCTTCCTTAGTAAATGGAAAAGATTTTCTATTTGGGCATGCGATAATAGATTTGATCCTTTTTTGGCACCAGTTCAAAAGGTTCTGCAATTTTTGACTATGCTGTTCGAGCAGGGAGCTTCTTCTTCTACCATCAAAATTCAGCTTGCTGCTATTTCTCACTTCCATGATGGTTATGAAGTACATTCATTAATCTCACATAGGCTGTGTAAGGTTTTTCTGAAAGGAACCTTAAGATTAAAGCCTCCTTATAGGGACCCTCTTGACCCCTGGGATCTCACTATGGTTTTGCAGTCCTTGGTTCATTCCCCTTTTGAGCCGGTGACTACCTGTGATTTGAAATTTCTGTAATGGAAGACCATTTTCTTGGTAGCCATTACATCTGCTAGAAGAATTTCAGAGTTTCATGCTTTATCCTCAAAACCTCCATATTTGATTTTTCATAAGGACACGGTATTGCTAAGAACCAATCCATCCTTTCTTCCAAAAGTAGTATCCGAAACTAACAGTGTTCTGTAGTCCTATCTCACCTTCATTCTTACATATGAGTTCGGAGCCGATCACAGAGCTCGAAGTCTCTAAGTTGGCTCGTGGCAAGGTAGGTATCCCATAATGCACTAGTAAGAATCCCCAGATCTCGTTTGCTGCGTCTACGAGTTCAGAAGTGCTCTCTTTCTTGGCCGTGGCTAAGTTGGAATTTTTTGCTTATTCAAAATTTATAGTGGTTGTTTTTCACTAAAGTAGTTAGTTTAGTATTGATAGGTTACAGTTGTTATCTAGTAGTAGTTAGTATGTTTTTTGAATTTTTTTGCAAATTGTTGTTGCAAATTGTTGGCCGTTACTTCCGCAGGCATTTTCTTAGTGGTATCCCTTCATTACTGTGTGCTAGTTATTGCTAAATCTTTTTCTTAGGCATAGGTCCATTTTTTTAGTTTGGACCTATTCTAGCCTTTGTCTGTTGCTTGTTTGTTCTCTTATCTCGCCTTTCTCTTCAGGGCTAGACCCGTTTAAGTTAGAGGACCTTGTCTTCTCTTCCTATTATCCTCTTCATTTGTATTTTGTGATTGTTGTTGTGACAGTATGTCTAAGGAGTGTAAAGATCACAAATCTTCGGGTTTCAAAAAATTTCTTAAATGTTCACAACAAATGTCCCTGACTGACGGACATAGTATTTGTGTTTATTGTTTGGCAGACATACATCTTCAGGAGGCATACCTTTTGCCACTCTTTTAGTTCCCGGGTTCTCCAGGAAAGGAAGAACAAACTGATTTTGAAAGGTCTCCTTAAACCTTCCTTTGAGGAGGATTTAGCCAGCTCTTCCTCCTCTCATTCCAGGTCTCCCTCTTCTAAAAAAGAGAAGGTCAAGTCGATGAAAAGACAGTCTCCTACACAGACTGTAAAATCAGGACCTCCAGAAAAAATTGCTAAACTGGGCAAACCTTCTACCTCTTCAGCTCCTTTGCTTTCGGAGCCAGTCGAGGTTATTGCCATTGATGTTCCAGTTTTGGCCCCAAGTTTTTCGGACCGGATTACTGAACCTGTACCTTGGAGCCGGTCTAGAGATTTATTACCGGTGTCCCTGACACTCAGCTCTCCTATTTTGCAGAGATCTCAATCCCCTACCTTGTCTTCCAGATCCTCCAAGAGTCTTTTTGAGGATGTCGAGAGAGTGGCGCTTAGACTCTTGAAGTCATTGGCGCTAGTAAATTTGTCTGCTCTGACCCAATTGGTTCCGTAGCTGTCTAAGGTCATATTACCTGCTTCTGTTCCTCCGCTGAGCCATGTCGGTCTTTCGGAGCCAGAGCTATCGGTGCCATCTGTTGTGGAGCTGTCAGTTCCAGCACCCCAACTGTCTGTTTTGGAGCCGAGTTCCGCTCTGACACCTTCGGTGCCGTCCCTGGTGTCTAGGAGCCAAAGCTCACCAGTCGGCCCTGACGGGGGTGCTCGGACCCAAACTTCTTCGGTTCCGAGTCTACCTCTCATTGCCCCGGCTCAGCTGAGCTAGGATCCTACATCTGTCTTGGAGCCGGTCGCTCTGAAGCCGAGGGCCACTTCCAATTCCTCGGAAATGATGGTGTCCTCTGAGCTGGAGAGATCTGCCTTTGAGATGATGAGGAGCATGCTGTCTAGATCTTCAGCTCCACACAAGGGTGTACCGATGCTCTTCCCCCTCAAGCTCTGACCTCTGTCTCAGCACCATCGCTCTCTCTCTCTCTCTTGACAGCAGAGACCTGCAGCCTCAGTAGCCCCCATTGGGTGGCTCCCAGTCTTCTGAGACCTCCCCAGGATACCCTTCTAAGGAGCCTCCTTGGAAGAGAACTTGCAAGAGGAATCACGTAGACTCCCCTGATGAGTCCATCACCTCTGACACTGACCTCGAGGAGTCAGAAGGGTCCCCTAGGTCGTCCTCTGATGATATCTCCTTTGTAGATATCCTAGAGATCCTGAAACAGAGAGGCGTCTGGCCCACAGTCACCCCTTCTGATGAGGAGTCAGTGCACCTGAAGGCTTTCGCGTCTCAACCTTCAGCCTCTTGGGTGTCTCCACCTTTTGATGAGCTGTTAGATTTGGTGAGTTGAATGGTGTGAGGAAACTCCTGATGCCATGGAACCAGTCCCCAGAATGCCAAACAAATTTCTTTCACCTCCTACTGCGAAAGAGTTCTTGACCAAAGGTGTACCTGTAGATGCCATGGTGGTGGCAGCAGCCACTAAGAAGGAATTAACAGAAACTTCCTCATTTGTCCACCCACCGAACAAAGACTCTCAAACGATGGACAGATACAGGAAACTTATTTTTTCTTCAGTGGCTTTTACACTTAGATCACTGAATTACCTCACCCATTTCACTAGGCTTTAAAGGGATCTCCTAAAAGAGCTAGGAGATACTCTTGTAGGTTCATAGGTTGTGGTGCTAGGCTATCAGCCCTAGGGCCTATACAAGCCTAGCCATAACAATTCCCTGACTATTTCTTCCCACAGTATTTACTTCCCTGGACCCCTGTCTAGCAGGGCAACTGACGTGATCCCCGGGGTGAGTTTCCTATCTCCCATCCAGTCATCAAGGTTTCTTTTGAAGAGGGCCAAAGAGACGCTCTGCTTGACATGTATGGGCAGTCTGTTCTAGAGTCTCTTCAAGGTACTTTAACTGAAGGAGTCCCTGAGAAGGCCAGTGCTCAGTTGTCCACCTTAAACTCTATTGTTAACTCCTCCATGAGGCTAATATCTTAAGCAGCAGATGGAGCAAGCATGGCAGCGGGTTCAGGAGTTTCCCTTAAGAGACGCTCCTGGATGCGCTTCTGTAACTTTGCGGAGCCCTTCAAATTTACAATTACCAATGCCCCCTTTGATGATTCCTTTCTGTTTGGACCAAAGGTAAAAGACACACTCACCAGATGCGAGCAGGAAGGGAAAACTCTCTCTGCCGTGGGAGTACGTTTTTCCATCCCTTCTAGACCATACCCTAAAGGTCAGAGAGGTGGGAAAATGTGGTTCAAGAAATCTCAAGAGATTTTTCCCAGACGCACAAGGTGATTCCTTCTCCAGAGGCAGAGGAGGAGGAAGTAACAGTAGATGTTGCCCTAGAGGCAGGGGGGGGGGTCCGCAAAACCAGGATGGTCGCGATTCCTTTTGTGGACGTCCCTATCAGCGCTTCTCTGGAGCCAGTCGGGGTTTGCTTATCTTTGTACCCAGAAGCCTGGCGTGACATCACACAAGACAAGAGGGTACAAAGTATAATTTCCAGAGGATACTCCATACCCTTCTCTTTTCCACCCCATCTAGCCAAAAAAATCCCAGATGTTCCACCCAGTCACAGGGATCAAGCAACTATAGAAGTCCAAAAGTTGCTTCAAAAGAGTGTCATCCAAACTGTCCCCACAGACCAGATAGGATTTGGAACTTACTCCAGATTCTTTTTAATGCCAAAACGAACAGGGGACTAGAGGCCCATTTTGGATCTCAGCAAGTTAAACGAATCAGTGAAGAAGTCCAAGTTCTGAATGGTAACACTGCAGTCTGTACTCCCTCTGTTAGGGAAAGACAGTTGGATGTGCTCCAGAGACCTCTAAGATGCGTACTACCACATACAAATGGACAGAGCATCGAGGAGTCATTTACACTTCCGGCTGGGAGCCTGTCATTACCAATTTTGTGCTCTGCCCTTTGGATTCACCACAGCCCCCAGGGTCACCAAATGCATGGTGGTAGTAACGGCTCACTTGAGACATCTTGGATTCCAAGTGTTTCTGTACCTGGATGACTGACTCCTGACTGCCACCACCAGGCACCTACTTATACAAGCCAGGGATTCAACCATTCGAGTCTGCACTCAGCTAGGCATTACTATAAATTGGGAAAAGTCTGCCTTGTCGCCCTCTCAGTATGTGACTTTTATAGGAGCAGAAATAGACAGTCACAATGATGGCTAACCTTTCTTCCGACAGAGTGCAAAATCTAAGACAACAAATATGCAGCCTGCTTCCCCAACACAAGGTCAAAGCAAAGACAGTGCTCAAACTTCGAGGAACCATGGCCTCTACTGTAACTTTAGTTCCTCTAGCCAGACTATATATGAGAATTCTACAATGGCTGCTCTTTTCCCAGTGATCTCTTCAACAACTGCCTCTGTCTCATCCCATTTTAAGAACAGAATCTTGCAAAAAGGACCTTTGTTGGTGGATCCAGTCCAATCAACTAACGATAGGGAGACGATTCTTTCCTCGCCAACCCGTTGCTACTGTGACCACGGATGCCTCCCAGATAAGGTGGAGGGGCATTATCTAGGAAGGACAGTCCAAGGCACATGGCAAGAACATGAGGCTCACTTGCATATCAGTGTTCTAGAGATGAGAGCAGTGCTACTAGCGTTGCAAGCACTTCACGACTTTCTTCCTCTAGGGGCAATAACAATCCAGTCAGACAGTATGTCAGTGGTATGGTATATAAACAAACAAGGGGGAACCAGATTCTACCCCCTATGTGGCGAGGCTCTGTGTTTGGCAGTGGGTGATATCTTCCCATCACTTTCTAGTTGCAATGCATATCCTGGGGAGAGCCAGTGTAATAGCCGACAAGCTCAGCAGGGCAGTCTTGATGCCTCACGAGTGGTCTCTGAACCAGCAAGTCGCGGAACAGATTTTCCGCAAATGGGGACAGCCTTGCTGCAATCTGTTTGCCACCCCAATGAACACCAAATGCAGCAGCTAAATCACCTTTATCCCCTCTGGGAGAGACACCGAGAGACGCACTTGTCCACAATTGGCCCTCTTTATGCAACGAACCCATATGTAAGAATGAAGGGCGATATGGACTACAAACATGGAACATTATCCATTGAATTAAAAGTCGTCTTCCATAATTTTTCTAACAAGGGAGAATATTGCTTACACTTATTAGATATTCATAGGCAACTGGGCTTTTATCTCAACAGAACTAAAGACTTCAGAAAGTTGGGCCAGTTATTTGTTTCCTTTTCAGGTCCTTCCATGGGTAAACCAGTTTCATAGGTCACATTATCTATGTGGTTAAGAGGAATGTATAAGCTTTGTCTACAATAAGAAAAATCTCCAATTAACAGTCCCAGTTAAAGTGCACTCTCCAAGTTACCAGCCCCAGTTAGAGTGAACTCTGGAAGGGCTATAGCCACATCTGCTGTTTTCCACTCTAATGCCTCTATAGATGACATATGTGCAGCAGCAACTTGGACGTCAGCACATACCTTTATCACACACTACAAAGTGGATCTGGTCTCCAGGGGAAGAGCATCATTTTGTTCTATGGTGCTCAGGAATATCCTTCCATAAGGCCTCCCAAGATACAAGGTAGCTGGGGACTCTGTCCCATGCATCAAGAATAAATGAAGTTTGATGACATCAGATAAAGAAGTTATGTACTTACCATAACATTACATCTGTGTTGACTATCTTTATTTATCCTTCACACCCTGGCTTCCTTCCTCCTTCTTCAGACTCCTTGTAAGAACGGACTTTAGTCTTGGTTATTTATTATTTCAAGCATGACCCTGGACAGAGCCTCTTCAATTGTTATAGGACTATTTTTCCTTATCTTTATAGCTGCAAACTCGATCTGATATAATCTAGAGAGGGGAATTCTGGGTAGGAACTTAGCTTTAGAATGTTTGGTTCACGCAAACTGTCATAACAGACGAGCCAGTTCTGAGAGTCGGAACAGAGTCCCATATGTCACGGATAAATGAAGATCGACAACACGGATGGAAAACTATGGTAAGTCCATAACTTCTTTTTTCCTGCAAAATACTTCATTTTAGGACAGGAATTTTGTGATTATTGGATTATCATGTGACTTTGCAGTCAGTTAAAAGATTGTGGTTCTACATTTTACTTTATTGAAAAGCTTGTAAAAAGTGTGGTTGCATTTTTTTTGGTTGTTTTTGTGAAAACATTTTAAAACTAAGTTTAGGGGATAGAGTATGTGTATGTTGTGCTTGTCATGGTTTTTTATGTTGAAAGCACTACTTTTTTGATACTTATCTGTTTTACCCACTGCTGCTGACTGTATTACGTGGACTTCAGGCTTTATTATTACTGACTTTACCATGGAACAATTTACCTGTTCTTTGATTCTTCCTTCCTTCAGCCAAAAAAGGAGGAAACTTCCAGAGAGCCTTTGCCCCCTTCAATAGGCTATGAATTTTCCTCAGCTTCATATGGTTGACTCTGATGTGACCTTTTCTGGGTCCTTCGGTCACTCATAATCTTTCTTGGCTTCCTCTGATGTAGTCCCTTCAGCCATCATGTACTGGGATTTAGACACATCCTCTGCAGTTGTTGTGGTGTCCTTAATGGACATGGGAGAACCAGTTATATCGGTCTCAAAGAAAGGATCTGGAACTGCTTCTCTGTCTAACCAGACTGGGATGCCTGTTCCTCATGGTGATGTTCCTGACATGAGTTTACTTCTATGGACATTCCTGTTAAAATGAAGTAGAAAGGTAAACCTTTATCTTCTCCTGTCTCGGTTACTTTAGACAAGAATGATGTATTCAGCTTAACTCAGGCTCTTGACCCCTGTCATTCTGTTTTTATTGGTAAAAGAAAAAAAATAAATTATTCATTTTCTGATGATTCCCGGTATAATGAACAGGGAAATGATTTGGTGGGAACAGCTTTTTTTTTCTGAATTTGATTCTGAGGAGGGTATTTCTTTTGATGGTCCCTTGGGAAAAAAATTACTCAAGAATGTTTCTGGTACCAATGATAGAAAGAAGCTTCATGGAGACCAGTCTTGGATCTTTCCTTTCTCAGTCCATTTGCAAAAGTTCCAAAGTTCAAAATGCTATCCTTTCACAAACTGTTGCCGTGTATTTCTCTTTTATTTATTTATTTTGGTAACTCTAGATTTAAAGGATGCTTACCCTCACATTTCTATAGCCCAAGATTTCAAACGTTTTTAAGGTATTCTGCATCTGAATTACACTACCAGTTTACTTCATTATCCTTTGGATTTTCCACTGATCCAAGGGTGTTCATAGTGTCTCTCGCTCCAGTGATAGCCTATTGTAGATTGCAGGGTATTCATATATTCCTTATTTAGATGACTTGCTCATCTTTGCATGGTATTTTTCAAAGTGATATGAATCCTTCACTTGGGTAACCTTCACAGACTGTTTTTTTCAGGAGAACAGTCAAAAGCCTTGTTTAACCCCTTCTCATAGCATTGTTTTCCTGGGGTGTCTCTTATATACCTCAGATCAAAGAGCTTTTCTTCAACAGAAAAAAGCAGAGCTATGTCGAGATCCATTCCTGAGTTTTTTCATTCAATGTACAACTTAAGCAAGGGAATTTCTCGAGGTACTTTGAGTCATGTTGTTCATGAGCATAATCATTTCCTTCAGCCAAATTCCACATGATGTAGAATCTGTATGGTCCCACCATCAACATTCCCTGACTTTCCAGATTCCATTTGTGTTTTTTGTAAAATGAGGACTATTTTGGTGGAGAGAACAGTTTTATTTGAATCCAGATGTCCAAGTTTCCCTTCCAGCACCAGCACAGTCTGCAGCTCTGGACACTTCAGACTTTGCTTGGGGAATGGTGTCTCTGGGAGTAAAAGTGCAGAGTCTTTGAACAAACACAGACCAAAACACACAAACATAAAATATATGTTGGTGGTTATAAATGCTCAAAACTCTCTGTCATCTATGATCCCCAGACCTGTTGCAAATGATTGCAGACAACACCCCAGTGATGTTATTCATTAACAAATGAAGGTGGAGACTCCAGATTTTATCCTCTGTGCATTTTAGCCATAGCAGCCTGTGATATAGCAGTTCAGCACATTTTCACTGTGTGTGTGTCTTCTATCCCATCAGATCAAAACATGTTGGCATACAAGTTGAGTAGGATCAGGACAAACCCTCACAAATGAAAATTGGGAAACCGGTTGGCTCTTCCTTGGTTTTTGAATTTTGCGCTTGTGAAGTTTACTCTGTTTCCATTTAAACCAGCTCATGAGGCTGCGTTATAGTTCTTAAATAAAAAGACTGTCTAACTCATTGCACTGACTTGTCATTGCATGGACTTCTGCTAGGCGAGTGTCTGGGTTACAAGTTTTTATGGCTAGTCAACCGTTCCTTGTTTTCCACAAGGACAGGGTTTCTTTGAAAACAGATCATATCTTTATACCTAAAGTAGTCTTAAAGTTTACATTAAGCCAGACTGTTAATCTCCCAGATTTTTTTTCCTGAACCTAATAACGAGGGAGAAAGGATCATTCACACTCCATGTCCACAGACAGCTCAGATACTACATTGACAAGACGAGAACATTCGAGAAAGTTGATCAGCTGCTTGCCTGCAGTGAAGGTAAGAGGAAAGAACAACCATTGTCAAAACAGACCATTTCTAAGTGGTTGTCTCATGCTATTGCCTTTTGTTATATTCACTTCTGATAGACCTTTTTAATTCCACTCCCACCAAAGAACTGGCAAAATTCAGCTCAAGGATTCCTTGTAAGCAGGAGTGGAAAACAGATGCATTTTCATTTCCTTAGACAAAAATGTGCCTGTATGCCTTTTCACTGATATCCAGGGTTATTCTGAAGATTTATGAGGGGTCTCCAAAGGTCATTGCAGTGACTCCGTTCAAGTAGGGCAACAGTCATTCTCCATTGTTTTGGAAATGCCCAGGACAGTTACCACAAGCTTCCTCAAAGACTGGACCTAGTCATACAAGACAGGGGTTCTTTGGTACACCACAACTTGGAATAACTACAACTAACTGCCTATATGATAAAGTTTTAATACCTTTTGTGGGTACCTATTTTCTGAGAACATGCAGCATGTATTAAAAGAAGCAAAGAAATTGCTGCTATTAAATTTTATGGTAGTAAATGGCAAAGACCTTCTAGTTGGTACCAAAATAAGAACCAAGACTTGATCGCTGACTGTTTTCACTCAGATAAACTAATTTTGATTTGCTTATCATGAGCCCCTTTTTTGTAAATACTCTTTGCCGTGGGATTTCCACAGTAACACATTGACCAGTCCTTTCATAATTTATTCCAAAACTGAGATAGCACTAGCATATTTGCAGTTTCCTGTTATACTTTTGTGAAGAGGGAATGCCCCTGAACAATAGATTGGAAGAAAGCATGTGCTCAGATTACGGTGGTTCAGGCACGTGTGCAGAACAGCAGAAGACAATCTAGTGAAGATGATTTGGGACAAACAGAAGAAGGCAAGAGGAAATGAGAGCATCCAGCAAAGAGGTGGATGGAATGTGTGATAGATGATCTGCAACGGTCAGGCATGAGTGTGGAAGAAGGCAGGAGTGTGGCATTGAATCAAAAGAAATGGTGACAGTTAACCCCATATGGAAAATGGGAAAATAGGGGGGGGTGTTGATGATGATGATGTTCAGAGTCCACATAGTTTTTCAGTAAGGCATGTATGCATTTACACAACCCATTTTGTAGCTTCTGCAGTCACCATAGTGAGCCCCCTTTGTTGACTAAGATTTCACCAGTTTGTCTGTCTGACATTTTATTTGGGAGCCCCATCACATGCATCTTGTGTTGCTGGGTATTGCCATTCTAGCACATTCTTTGGGAAGCTGGGTGGTAATGCTGCCATCACTTCCATGTGTAGTCTGCATTGCTTGCAGATGATTCGCTGCACACTTTCTGTGCTGAGCATAACCTGACTTCCTGCTTCAGCTTTGGAGTTCAGCTTGGGTGCTCCTTGTAAGCATCAACAAGTACCCTTATTTAGTATATGCGGGAGGGTACAACAGTAGCTATAGTGCATACTTCTGTAGAGCTTACCTTCTCCATACACTTGTGCAACCCATTGTCTTTCAGGGAAGTGTGTATATCCTTACAGGTCAGCATGCCATTTCCCCTCTGGCTATCACCAGGCAGTACTTCTGCTGCTGTGTTTGTACTTCTGGAAGTATTTGCCTTGATGCTTTATTCCACAACAGTGCAGGTGCTGCTAGTATCAGTTAAACTGAAGGTAATGTTTTGCAGTACTGTTAACTCTACCTTGTGTTGTTCTTTCTGTAGACTTCCTCAGTACTAATTGCAACAGCTTCCTTGTATTTTCCGTTATTATGACTAATGTTATGTTTCTGTGTCGGATGTGCAGATAGCTGTGCACTGCAGCTTTCTTTATAGAACATACTGGAAGAGCACTATAATCAGTGCTGTTCGATCTGATGTTACTGTGCAACATTGGTGTTGCTGCCCTTTTTCCCTTTGCCCATTCAGTTATACTTGTTATCATGTTTGCAGCTCCTTTGTTTGTTTGTTCTTAATGGAAGTTTATGCCAGATTTATATATACTTTATTTTAATTATCGTATATGGACTGTTTTTAAAACCAAACAGTTGCTCTGCATATTTCTAGGTATGTATTTATATACCATTTTTCTAGGAAGTACCTTGGCTTGGTTGCTAAGGATTTTGCCTTACAGTTGCAGAGACCAGAATTCAGTCCTTGTGGTAATTGTATCTTCTTACTGTGTCATTGTTGTTTTTTTTCCTAGTACTCCCATTTCCTGTCAACCATCATCACTTTTGTGTCCTGGAAAAGAGTTTTATGAGGAAAATCACTTCACTTGCCTGTTTAACAACCAAACAAATAAATAAGGGATTAACTTTATGTGCTGTAAATACACAGTGCTCAGTTTTGCACTATGCCTGTTTCCGTAGGAATGCGTACTTTTGTTTTCATGTATGTTAAACTTACAGAGAATCAACACTGTATGGAAAAAATGTTTGCATCAGGTTTGCTTGTCATATGGCAGGCAATCTTAAAACTGTCTGGCTTGTTGAGAGCAATAATTTGGATGGAACACAAGAAACTAAGGATTCCTTATGGCTTTTTTTACAGTGTGAAAACTGTGGGAAGGCCATCTGGTATTCTACAATAGTTTGCTGTTAGCAGCAGTTCTGAGGTGAAAACCGAACCACTAATTAGTAATGTCTGAATTTCCTGCCATATATGTTACTTCTGTCTTGTGTAAGAGGCTCGTTTCTCAGAGATTACTTTGTTCATTTTGAGTCTAAACTAAAATGAATGCAATCAGGTACCTGTTTAAACGGATTGTCACTCTTTTAGACTTGATAAAAAAGAATAATCATATAGTTTTCAGTTCTTGGGAGAAGTCTGTTGACACAGGTTTCTGATGGTTTAGTAATTAAACTCATGAGGCTGAAGCATAGGATTGAAGGTGGCATATGGTGAACACTATGTAGTTTTGCGCCCTGCTGTTGGCTTCTATCAGTTTGCACTGAGTGGGTGTAGACAGATCTCATTGTATAGTCTTCTAATTTTTTTTTTTTTTTTTTGCAGAAAACATCAAGGAAATGAGAGAGTGAGATAATTGCCATACACTCAGTTTAGTACAGTGAAAGAATACAAGTATGCCTTTGGATTTTAACCAGCAAGCAAAACAGAATGTTTATTTATGATCACCATTATTATAGTCAGAAAGTTACCTTTCAGGCAATTAACTAAAAATATACATGGTGGTGTGTCTTTTGGCTTCTCCCGGTTAGGGGTCGCCACAGCGGAACTCTGGTCTGCTAATGATTGGCAGTAGATTTTTACGTGCAGAGTTGCCGGCCCTGACGCAAAACCTTCAACGAAGGTACGCCCATTCACGCATGTCTCCACACAGAAGACGCTGTAGCTAAGAATCGAACGGGACAACATCTTACTGTGAGGCGACAACGCTACCGC